>NC_072739.1:103770296-104013996 GCF_026930045.1 Uloborus diversus
TTAATACTCCATTTTGAACTATATTGAAACATATCTTTAAAATGGCTTACTAAAAGGAAATAAAATATTTCATTTTTGTTAAAACGCGAAATTGTTTTAAGTTTATTTGTCAAGCCAAACAGAATGAAAACTTTTTGACACTAAATAACTTGCGTTATAATAATTTAATAAGTTTTACAAAACTCTTTCGGTAATATTTTCTGTAGATTCTTTCTTTCAAGGATTGTGAATTTTTCACTCCGTTTTTTTTTTTACAAACTTATTTTATAATTATGTACTTAAATATCTTCTTAAAACATAAAAATATAAACTTTATTAATGTTCCTCCCTTTTCATTGTTTATTTAAGATGTTTAAATAATGATTCGAAAAGAAAAAACGACGTAAATCGGATCATTAAACAAATAGTTTGTTATGAAATCAAGATGCATTTTTTTGCGAACCTAAGAGTGATATTATTTTAAATACTGGAGTTGTTCCATATTAATAAACTCCTCGGTGTCTTGAGCAAAGCAGATTCCCCTAACCAGATTGTCTTGCCGTCTAGACCCCTGTCAAACGGTGAGGAGGAATGAGAGCCTTTTTCGGACTGCGTTTCCTCCCTCAGCAGTCATTCCACCTTTCTTATAGTTCAATGACAAAAACAGATGCTCAATATAAAACTGTTTTATCTATACTTTCTAAATCTTGCAGTCATTCCACTTCTACAAAAAAGCTATAAAATAAAATGAGAACTCAAATGTAAGCACTTGGTTCAAAAAGTATATTAAAAACAAAAGTTAAATGGTTTGTCCCCAGGTGTAATGGAAAGTAATATTTATTTTTATAGTACTTACATTGCGTTGTAATCTGAGCATTAGCTTGTTCTTCCAATACAAAGAGTTTGGTGCTTTGTGTTTCTGTTCAGTGAAGTTGGATAATTTCTTGCATATATAATTTTTAAATTTAGTCACTAACTTTTTGTTTTAAAAATGTGAATAGTAATTTGTTTTATTGAAATGCCATGGGAAACGAAATTCTCTTCCTTGTAGTTGAAAAAGCAGGCAGAAATAAATGCAAAATTAGCACATGGTGCCATGCAGAAAGGGATGAATTTAAAGCATTTTATTTTCACAGGTATTGTCTCATGCTGATGCGGCGAGACAAATGAGGTTGACAAGTAGCTGTAAAAATCAAACTGTATTTTAAATTCCAGGTTCTTTGTCTTCCACTGAAAACAAATTGGTTATGATGAAGAAATCCTAAGTTTTTATTTGGAATTCACTCCAAGATAAAATTTCGTAAGCGGAGGTTTTCTTATAGTTTTAGTTGTCATAAAAAACAATTATTCATTTGCATCTTCAAATGGTTCATCTGGAATTTACAGGGATATTTTTGATGATTCTAAGATACTAAAAAGTATCAGATTATCTGATAAAAAGAAAAGTATGCAATAAATTTTGGGATTGCACCTTGCACTCTACTTTTAATACCTCCTTATTAAGGACATTTTTTTTCAACAACAAAAAAAAGTAAAGAAGCAATTGGACATATGTATATTTATTTTTACTTCATACTGGTCACTGTGTTAAAGAATAAAAGATTGAATGCATTGTATTGTAATTTTCAAAATTGAATTCGAAACGTTTTATCATCCAATGCGAAAATCAAGCTTATAAATTACGTTTAAGTTTAAAAACTTGATATTTGTTGTCCTAAAAATTACTAAGCTTTTATCAAAATTGTGTGCTAACATTTTTGAAATCACAACTCCGACCCCTGTAAGTGCCTGAAAGCGGGGCTCGGAGAATCTCTCCTCATGTACTGACTAAATTACGACCAAATATAGGAGGCAACATTTTTCACTGTAATGTTTTTTTTTTGGTCAGATCGTTTTTTTTTCCTTTTAAATAAGAATGTAACTGTCTCCCCCCCCCCCACCCATAAAGCTTGTTCGTGTATTCAAAAAATAAAAAAAAGTTATGATTTCCTGCATTGTTAATATTAGTAAGACTCTATTGTTTTTGTTGTGAGTGCCTCGGGAGCAGGCTGCGCCTGGGGCCTCACAATCCTATGATCCGCCACTGGCTTTCCGCTGGAAAATTCTCAAAATTGAAGACCTGGAAATGAAATGTCAGATGCTCCATAATGCTTCCGATGTGCGCATGTGTGTGTGTGGGCGTGGCGGGGGTGGGGGGGCTTCGGAGGCGCAGCATTTTGAACACGTTCTCATTTTCAGATGAGCTAGGGAAAAAAGAAAAGAAATGCTGTGGTGCAGTTTAAAAACAGATAAACTATAGGTTGAAATTACTGATTGGTGGTGGTTGAAGACAAGGATACAACTTTTGCATATAATTTATAACAATTGCATTAGTAATATACGATTGCATTTTGTTATCGTTTGAAAATAAGGTCAATTTGACAAGCAAATGAAAAACAAACCTTTGCTTAAAAACTAGGGGGTCAAAATACTAACTCTGCCCATGGCTCAAAAAAGTAGGGGGGCACTTGCCCCCCTATGCCCCTCCTAGTTTACGCCAATGAGATAGGTCATAATCATCTAAGTCTAAGTGGGTCAGTCCTTGTCATTATTGAAATCTAAATAATTGAGTCATCAAAAATAAAAGCTTTGGAAAAATTTGCTGCAATTTTATAAAAGTCTTAAGACTCTTCGACTCCTTTATGCAGGCTACAGTTATCAGTCAGATACTGCTAATCAAAGGGTGTCCTTTTTTAAAAAAGCTTTAACTCCGTCCAGACCACTGAGCATAATGTAAGCATAAAAAATAGTATTAGATATACCTCAAGGCAATCCTTTTTGTGCAGAAAAACATTTTCATTGTAGATTTTTCTAATGTTCTGAATTCTGAAATGTAGATTTTTCTAATAGCAGTGTTCGAACTTTTGTACAAATGAAAAAATACTATACGCCAAATTAAAACTACGAGTTTCACCCAGTAAACCTTTAATTATTTATTCGAATACGATATAAAACATTAAAATTGTTATCAACTTCATTAGTAAGAAATCATTTTCTACTCCTCTGCTTTCGGCTGGGGGAAAAAAAAAAAAAAAAAAAAAAAAAAAAATTGTCTACGCTCGAAAAATTACACTTAAAAAACGGAATCAGTTCAACTGGTTTTGGTTTTGAATCTTAAGTGTTCGATTAAAAGAAAAATAAGTGCGTGCATTATTTAAGCCGTACAGGTTAAAGAAGCCTGCTATGGGAAATTGTTGAATATTCAAAAATAAAAACACTTATTTTTTCAATCGAATTTATTACTTCTCTAGAATTTTAGTTTCAATCGCTACGTGAGATCTTCCTCATTCTTTAATAAAATTCCATGTTTTACGAATAATTTTAAATCGTATCATGCTGGCTAATGACAAAACATAGACGCATGATCTTATTATACTTTTTTCGGCAAAAAGCTTTTTTACTATGTTTTATTACGCATTCCTTTAATGAATAGCATTCGAAAAGGAACCTGCAGTTGCTAGGTTTGTTGGAGCGTCGTACTGTTAATCACAATGGCGCCAGTTCGAATCCATGCCGCTAAATATCTCTTTAATGTTTCTTTTTTTTCCGTCAGATGCTCACATGGGCAGGACTGTATTTGCCACAACATGTTTTTTCACATGCAAAATTACTGATTTTTACGTGTCACTCAGCCACACTTTTAATGATATTTATATTTTCATTGAAAATACGTACAACCAAAAGGGAAGCGATAGTCAAATTATCACAACAATGTATTTAACGAGGTTTTGTTACTGATGTCTTCAAATTACATGGCTTCTCCTGTGCGCTTACTTTTTTCCGTTTACTTTTTCGGTTTTACTTCATAATATTCTTTCTTTGAAAATTTTAAAGAGTGAAATGCCTTATGAAACGATTCGAAGTACAGTGCGGAGTTCCGCACGGGTCGAGTAGTATTATACATACATATACAATATTTATTACATTATACAAACCTTACAATTTTAGCCATAGACTAAAGTAATTTCAGTCATTTGGGGGCCCTAGGCCACTGCTTAGTTGGTCTATTCAGTGTGCAGGCCCTGCGTAAAATGAATTTGTGAAGTCGAGAAGGTCATCTTTTCCGAATGACATGAACCCCTGCATTATCAGTATATAAAAAAAAATCAAAATCAAAGAACACGGAACTCATTCATCAGCGGTCACGTGAAAAGAATGGGGTCTTTTCAAAATTTTAAAAGTATTTTTTTCTGAAAGAGCATGCTTAAAAAAAATAGGATCTGACCATTTTTTAAATAATTCGTTTAAGTTTAATATTTAAAAAAAAAATACTTAAATCGGTGCGCTTTCAATGTTTATGCTTCTGTCCGATGTCATCACAAATGATGAAATGCCATTCTGTGTTGCTATTCACAGAGCAAAATATTTAATTCGCATCTTTACTCACGTGTATTGGCAACGATATGGTTGATATCAAGCGTAGAGCGCAATTTTATTTCGCTTCTTGATTATCATAACGTGGAATCGCGGTAGAAAGATGCCGCAAAGTACATAATTTGTGACGTCATCAAGACCACGCCTTGATTCAAAAATAGGACATTTAAAAAAATAATTAAAAAGTAACTGTTGGGAAAATGAAAGTATTTTCTGTGTCCATGTTATTATTATTATTTTTTGCTTATTCTATCAATTTCAGTGACAAAAAGTACTACTTTTGACTGAAGGAAACAACCCCATTAGCAAATTCGTTGATTGCTAAAAAAACTTTTAATGTTTTATGAAATCATGAAGTTCATTCAACTTTTCAGGCCTTAAATGTATATGCAACCGTGCTTCTCTACGGCATTGTGCTCCGTTTTTGTTGAAATTTGATAGATGAAATATTATTTTAGAAATATTGGGGAAAATATTCAGAACTCCGAGTAGTTATAATATTTAAATTAACTTTGGGTGTCTCCCCAGAAAGACGAAACGCCTCCCCCCCCCCTTGGAGATGTTATTGCTCATACACCTTGTGGGGAAAAAAATTGCTTGAAAGCTTTATCTTTTCCGCTTAAATATAGTTGCACAACTTTCGAGGATATTTGTTGAATAAATTTTTGTTTGAAAAAGTACTTTGAAGATTAATCACGTATCGCATATAATTTATTTTTGATCCACAAAAATTATATATATATATATATATATATATATATATATATATATATATATTCGAAATTCTATTCCCTATTCGAAATTAAAGTCGAATTCGAAAACTTATATGTCATCAAATTTGTCATGATCATAGTGAAAATTAAAAGACCCATACAAAAAGCAAAATGAAATAAAAGAAAATTAATCTCAAAAAATAACCTATCAATACAAATGTCATTTTGTACACCGTCCCTTAAGTTAGCCGCCGGACGATCCGGAGTGTGTCAGTGTGTCTAGCATCAGCTTCGGTCATTTCGAACTTCGAATTTTTAAACAAATGCCAGAGCACCAGGCTGAAGGCATGCAATCCAATCTGGACAGTTTTCTAAAATATCTACCGTAGCATCAACTTGTCATGTAATATTTTGGCGAAAGAAAACCCCTTTAAACGTAATGCATCAGAAAAATTAAAAAAAGATAAACAGCTAGCTCTCTGCGGAGATGTAGAAGGGGAACTCCCTTTCTCGCATCTTATTCTCGTAAGTTCTATCGAGGTTCTATACCACAGAGCATCGCTGCTGAGCAGAACTGCTGTCTGGACATTTATTGCTGTCCAATCATAAAATTAGTTTAGAGAATGATGCAATAGTTTGCGACGCGCGGCTACTTGTGATTGGTCCAGCGTAGCGAACACTTTTTTTCTCTTCCCGCCGGATCAAAATCGAGCGTCGACTTTGTTTTTCTTCATTCATTCTCTCGGTCGTCTGAAGAGGACATATCTTTAACTTCTGGATGTTTACAAACAGAGGGAAACTTGAAAGATTGGTGTTAAAGAAGTTTTCAATGTTCAACTCTTTTGTGTACATGGTCAGTACAGAAGATTAATAATACAACTTCTATAATTTGTGATGGATTATTAACTTCAGAAATTATTATTCTCCTCGCATAAATCCATAATTATTGGGCGAAAGTTGTCAATGCAGAGAAAATTCTTTTGAAGTGTAAAAACTTTTGTTATTAATGTTATAGTCCACTTAAAATGATGAAAGTACATTCATTTAATCAGAACAACCACATTATTTTTTTACGATATGGCTCTCTATTTAATTTTTGTGGAATTCTTTTTGTGAACTTGAACATTTTCGTATCCATTTGCTCCAGCCATTTTAAAACTTTTTTTTTGACTAAAGTAGATTTAAAAAAAATATTCCCAATAATTCAGTGGAAGCAATCTATTATTTTCCGTGCAATTATGTTCAGAGACCAACCAAACCTGTTAAATCTCAGAAGGCAGAAAACAAATTTAGGTCCCCGGCAAATGATTTCTCCGATTTTATAGGAAAATTCAGTAATATGGTTTGTGAAAGATCTTGTCTCCAAGGTGTTTCTCTAACCACCTTCTTCTTTTCCAAGTGGGTTATCCGGATAACCTGTGCATTGCTCATTATGAACTTTATGTGTACCAAATTAGGCTCCTCTATAATGAATGTCCACCCAATCAAATACTTGAGTGACTATTATTATAGTTTCCTGTTGTTAATATGCACTAGGTAAATGCATATTATTCTGCTGAGCTATTATTCATTAAATATGATTGCAATTTTTTTACCGAGTTGCTGTGCTTTTTGTTGACATCAGGCTGTTATTTCTTTATAAAATATATTATCGCTTTCGTACATTCTAGTTGTGGGGAAAGAAGCCCTTACTTTGTTCTAGACCTGGGCAATATATCCCATTTTGGGTTTAGTGGTTTTCACTAACCAATTTAGGACTTCGCAAAATGTAAGATGTGATTCATCCATTATTTCGTAAACATTAGTGAAATTCTCTATTAGTATATTAAAAGTGGATAGCAATATTTTCTCTTAATGCCATGTTTGAAATATTCCAAACTTCAAGAAAGTATAATTTGTGATTGTTTTTATTGTTAATCATTCAGTTAAAAAATGGGCAGTTTATTAGAAATTTATATTTGTTGGTAAAACAATTTAAAGTTTTTTTTTTTTTTTGTCAATTAAGTGTTTCCTATAATATACAAAGCACGAACAAATTAAGTAACTTTTTGCTACATTATTGTATACTTAATACTTTCAATATTATAACTATTATTTTTTTGTAGTTGTATGAGTACAGTTGGCTCTCTGTTTAACGACACTATTTAACAATTTTCTCTATTTGAAGACTGCTTTTCACGGTTCCGGATGCTCTACTGTAATTTTAAAAGCATTCTGTTCAAGGACAAATTCTACTTAAGGATGATCTTTTGTGGTCCCTTGAAAGACGTTAAACAGAGAGTCAACTGTATTTGCTTGCTTTTTCTTTGAAGACAAGTAGTGCATTTTATGACATCAGTATAATAATAATGTGAAATACAAATTACAAATTTAAAATCAAAGATATGTTTTTATGTGCAATGTTAGTTCTACATAGTCATCCAATGTGCTTATTTCCAAAAGTTTTTTTTTCTCTTTAAATTGGAAACACATGGTAGAAAATTTAAATCTAAAGAAAAATTGGATAATTCTGAAAATTTCTTTGTGATCAAATGGTTCAAACATTATTTTTAATGAGAACAAAATTATTTTTAAGCAAATAGTCATATTGAAATATTAACTTAACGTTTCTTTGTTCTTAAAGATACTTAGATTTGAAATACAGTGATGCATATTTTGTACCAGTGTTAGAAATAAGAATTTTCAATCTGACATCATAATGACACCTTAGTATAAGTTTCTATGTTACTTTTGATAAATCAAAGATAAGTGTATTCGAAAATGAAAACAATTATCAAAAATAAACTCTACACCTTGCTGATAGCATATTTAAAAATATCTAAAATATGCAAAAGAAAATAATTACAGTAGCCTCTCATTATTCAGACTTTGTTTAATCCAGACGCCCATTCAGATATAGATATTTTATAAATAACAAGCAACTCTGTCAGGGGTGCCCCCCCCCCATAAATATTGTGAAGACCAGCAAAAGCAAGAGCATTCTCTTAATAAAAAAAAATACCCCTAAAAGTTTCAATGGCGCATTCTGCTTCTTGACTTGACCTCCCCCCCCCCACTGCAGGTGGGCACCCCTGCATTAATGATTTTTTTTTATATATATATTTCTCATTTTTTTAAAAACCTGTTTTATTTTTCATTCTCTTGAATTCAAAATACAATTTTTACAAAGTACTGTAGTTTGTTGATGCACATGGTTCAATTTTTAGTTTATTTTGTTTAATCCCTGTTTTCCGAAATTTGGATGACCAGGATCACCCATTGATCCGGATTAATCAGATTAAAATGTACTTACAAATTCAAAAATTATTGTATATTTTACATTACATTCTTTATGAGGGACAGCATCCCCCGAAGTATTTTATTTTGTATTGAAAAAAATGATGAAAATTTTAAACCACCTTTCCATTTGGTGAGTTTCTCCAAGTATTTTTCCAGCTACAGCACTAATTAGAGGACACCAGAATTAACAAGAAGTTCCGTCTAGAACTATACGAGCCTACTTTCCCGTATACCCATAACTTTTTAGTACCTGATCAATATTCTCAAAAATAGCTAAAATCGCAAATTGTTTCAAACATATTTTTGCTAATTTCTAGGAATCAAGTATTCCTTACACGTCTAAAAAAATTAGATGCCTAAAAAAAAAACAGCAGCACCTTTTAAACAAAGCAGCTAATACACTTTTCTACCTTAAAAAAATTCTTTAACAGCTTTCAAAACGAAAAAATAATAATTAAAATTAATAAACTTATTAAAATAAATACATCATATCAAAAAAAAAAAATCGTTTCTTTTTCCCCTGTTGCCAAAAATAATTTTTTAAATGAATTAATGCGCTTACCAAAATAAATAAAAAAATAATAAAAACAATAAAATGTCATTTTAAAGAATAACTTTTCATTGTCAATAAAAAAAAAATCGTCTGCGCAAATCGTTATGTAGAAACATAAATGACTTCGAGTTTATTCGTCGAAAACTGAATACCTAAATTAAAACTTTAGCGTGAAAATAGAAACAAATCATATCAACAATGATTATTTCACAGTTAAAACCATAGCTGCGGAGTCGGAGTCGATCTCATTTCTGGATAAAGGAGTCGGAGACGAATATCCAAGAATCGGAGTCGGTCAGTTGTCCTCCGTGTATAAATTTTTGCCAAAGCTACGAAGTCGGGGAGTCGGAGTCCGATTAATTGTCGGGCACAGGAGTCGGAATCGGGTGCCTCTAAATTCTCGGAGTCTGGAGTTTGGCGTCAAGAGCTATTTCCAACAAAATTTGTTTGAAACTAATCCGCCTTCAAGTACGGAATCTACATTGACTTTCAGTTTCCCCGTAAGCGCTAATGTTAAGTTTTTTTGAACTGTTCAAAATTGAACAAAAAATAGTTCAAATCAAAAAGTGAAATGTGGGAATGAGGTGTTCTCACTGAGATCTTTCGAACAAAAAACAGTTTGTTCGAATCGGACTATTCATTCAAAAGTTATTAGGGGGGGGACAGACTGACGGGGACCAACAGACATTTTTTCCCATCTCAATACCCTACTTTCCAATGTTTAATTTTTCGATATTTATTTAATTATTTTATTTATATTTGATTTTTTTTTTGTTTTTCGCGACATTTTTAAGATGCATTAAGCCTTCTTTCATGCTTTTTTCTCCTTTTTCTCACTTTTACTAGGAAAGTAGGCTAAAAAGTGGGGAGGGGGGATGCTTCCCTCTAATCTGGAATTGTGACTTCATTTGATAAAATGTTTTTTCTCTTTTTCTTGCTTCAGGCATTTTCCAACAAATTTCCCAATGGCTGCTGCCAAAGGAAACAGGTAAAAACAACATTGTTATTTTTTCATACTGTTATTCATTGGTTTAGCTTTTTTATAAATATATCTCGAGAATTTAATGCTTATTGAGTAAATAGTCACTGATCTTTTATAAATCTTTATCAAAATGTGCTTTTTCAAAAACATTGAGAAGAATATTGAATGTAGCCCAAGACTTGAATAAAGCAAAAGCAACATAAATAACCATTTAAGCAGGATAAATTTTCAATTTTAAATATCTATAATATGAAGAATTCAAGATTTTCGGGCTTGTTGGCCATGGTCGAAATGGAAAAGAAAATCTAGACGTTTCGTCAAGCTCTGCGGCTGACATCCTCAGTGGAGTCGAACAAAATTTGGTCAAATATGTTGTCCCTAACAGGACAGGTGCAGAGTCAATTTTGGTGTCGAGCTCATAGGCGAATTTAGGACTGAGTTCCTGGGGGGGCAGGATTTTTTTTTGAGCAACATTTCAAATTGCCCACCCCCCTCCGCCCCCAATGTTTTGGTCTGTTTTCCTGTGATGCATAAGGCCATGCTTTACTTATTAACCGACTTCAAAAAGGAGGTGGTTATCAGTTCATGCCGTATGTATGTTTTTTTTTGTTTGTCCACTCACAGCGTCTCACCTAGTGAACAGATTTTGATGATTCTTTTAATGGATAGGGGATGGCTCAACTTAGGTCCCATTACTTTGTTTGACCATATTTGTTCTTTAGAAAAAAAGTTATGGTCAAAAAACAGTAAATTTCATGCGATTTCCCTATTATATGATCAATTATAAAGCCCATTGTTTCAAAAAATTTGGTGCCATACAACAATAATATTAATAGTAATTGTGGTGATAATTTTGAATGAAGGCTTCTCTGAAGTAAGCATCAAGTTTCTTCAGCGCCATTGCTCTATAGTGGGGGTAAACCTAACGTCGAAGTGAGGTTTATGCAGTGATTAGGATCTGCTTAGCCTTCACAATGCTACTAGGTTAGGTTTGCTTCAACTATAGCAGTATTTTTATCGTTTTCATGTATGCCAATAACAGATGATCTAGGCTAAGTAAGGAGATACAGTATTGCATAAAAACAGGCCCGTGTCCAGATTTTCATAAAGGGAGAGGTTTTAATCTTACCAGTGGGGGGGGGGAATTCAACCCTCTTACAGCTTTTAGTTTTACGACAAATTGCCGATCCCATTATGGCGTTTATTCACATGTAAGGACTGCTGTATTCTTGAAGGAATACCTCTAGCTGTACAAGTTATCAAAGTATTCCTTCGTTTCACAGATTCGCTTTAATCAAACTTTGCTTGCTTCTTTTTAATTAAATCTGTTTACTATGTAGTATATTGCTATGAGTATTAAAAACTCTTCACAAATTCTTTTATAATGTATAGAGATGTACCGGGTAGCACTTTGGCCGAGTAGCCGAGTACCGAGTACTCGGCCTTTCACTACTCGTCCGAGTTACCACGTACCAATTATGTTTTAAGAAGAACCACCGACGCACATGTGATGAATTTTGAACTTATTGGAATAGTAGTATAGACCTCCTTGTCCATATAATAGTTTTTAAAACTGAATTCCTGCTGAAATTTAATTATGCATTATATAAACAATTTTGTTTGTGCCAAAAATTTTACAAAAAAATTATTTTTAAAATTAGAAATAAATAAATAAAAGACATGATTAATCAAGTTGGAATTAAAACAAATTACAGTAAAATCCCTCTAATGCGGACACTAACAGGACAATTTTTTTTTGTCCGCAATTGAGAGGTGTTCGCAGGATAGGGGCTTAATAATGTTATTTGCATTGGAACTGGGGAATTAAAAATTGTCCACATAAGAGGGGTGTCCGTTAGGAGGGGTTTCACTGTATATCAATCAATTATAGTTCCAGTCCACCAAACATAAATAATTTTTAAAAGCAGATGAAACAAATGTGCAGGAACACTGCAGACACGTGTTTCTGCCCCCCCCCCCCCCCCCACGTTACAAAGAATGTCTTTTTCAGTGCATAACATGTGAGCTAAAGAGTGTAAAGACATTCGACAAAAAAATTCAACTTTTGTCGGATGCCTTTAAACCCACGAGCTCCCATTTTGTGCATTGGAAAAGGAATTCCTTGTAACGCCAAAATACGTGTCTGCAGTGTTCCTGCACTGTGCTTTTAAAGTTGTTTTATTTCCTTTTATTTTTTCAGCAAAAGTATTTTTATATTTTTTACAACTAATTTTTGTTTATAGCAAAAATCCATTTTTAATATAAAAATTCCATATTTTCTATACTTACTTTTTTGCATAATTTTTAATAGATAAGTTTTATTAACTTTGGGGACATTAAAATAAAGATTTATTACATTGAAGCATTACAAACTTCATTATTCTCAAAATTTAAATTTGACTTATAAATTTTAATTGTAAATGATTGCAGAATATAACGCTTGCTCTTTTTTTTAATAAATTTTAGTATCTGTCTTGGACAATATTCAATTTTTTGCTACTCGGTATTGGCCGAGTATCTGAGCAGAATTTGGCCGAGTACCGAGTACTCGGCAAATTGGCCGAGTAGGCCGAGTACCGAGTAGTTACCGAGTACTCGGTACGTCTCTAATAATGTAGAATGTATATCAGGTTGTTATGTTCTGAAATAATGCTTAATAAACTAAACAAGAAAGAGCTCTTTGCAGATGCAAATTACATTGCGAAGCACAATCACTAATGCATCTTCATAGATGTAACATATGCCAAATTCACCATAAGCTCCTTACAATAAGCAATATTCTTTCTTTGCATTGGTAGATCATTCAGCGGTTCGTCCGCCATACTTTTTCCGAAATATTACATCAGTTTGTAAGGCTTTAGCAAGTGTAAATCGCAAAAAACTTCAGAGAGAAAATTAAAATAAAATAAAAACGTTGAACGCAAACTTTCTCATTAAAGTAAATTTAAGTCAAATATACGTTTTCTTCATTTTGCTTATTTTTTCCTCAAGGGAGAGGTTTAACCCCTAAAACCCTCCCCTTGGACACGGCGCTGCATAAAAAGCAACTGGGCTGTAAAATGTTAATTAGTTAGGAAAAACGTAATATTTGAATGGTTATAATTAAATTAACACACAAATGAATTCCAGGGAGGAACAACGATAACTTGTTAGTGTCAATCGCTTAAAGTTCAAAGCGTGTTTTTAGTTTTTTTTTTTAGTATGGAGCATTTTTATGAAAAAAATAAGAAAGTTTCGTTATAATAACTTCTTAATATTTCTGAAATACATTTACACTAAAAAGAATGAAATAAAAAATTCTGAAAAAAAAAAAAAATTAGAACCAACTTCAAAATTGCTCTAAAAAGTGAAAAATAATTTTATTCTTTAAACACCATCGATAATACTTTTAAACATAATTTTTGAAGTTGGCGCAAAAATGATAGATAAGATCATTCACAGCCATAACTCAACTACAACTATAAATTTAACCAGGCCTAGTTTCTTCACTAACCATACTTTATGCATTGATAACAGCGTATTTGAGCAACGATATACATGTTTCGTTTCTAACTTTGGATGATTTTCAGAAAAAAATATGAACGGAACATGGTTTCACTGGTAATATTCTTTAAATTCACTTAATTTTCACTCGTTTTGCGCCAACTTCAAAAATTATGTTTAAAAGTATTATCGATGGTGTTTAAAGAATAAAATTATTTTTCGCTTTTTAGAGCAATTTTGAAGTCGGTTCTATTTTTTTTCCAATTTTTTTTTTGTCGTTTTTATTAATGTGTGTTTTTATGCTGTCCTTTTTGAATTGGCTTTAAGAGAGGTGACTGGTACCAAGAGAGTGACGCAGGGCTCCCTTTTAAGTGGGATATTGAATATCTCCAATTTTAGGCAGTTCAGGGGTTTCTTCCCTGGTTTTCAGTCCAAAATAATGAATGTAGGCATATTTTCAGCACCCTAGTGAAAGCTGTACTATTTGTACTTAATGTTTTTTCTTTTCTCCCATCAGAAAAGGACATTCGCTATTTTCTTCATTTTCATTGAACTATTTAAGGGGTCACAGTACACTTCAAACATTTTTTTGAAATTTAAGTAAATTTTATATTTTTTTGAAACCATAACATTCATATTTATTTCTTAATCAATAATTTATTTTCAAAATTTAAAAATATTGCCTAATTTTTAAAAAATGAAAAAAATTGAAGAAAATTTCGATTTTTTGAAATCCTTAATTTTTTTTATTTTTGCACTAATTAAAATTTTTTTTTGCTAAACAATCACTATAATCATCTCTAAAAATCTGTGAATTCATTTGCTTATGAGTTTATTAGAAAATTTTCATTGATTAATTATGTAAAAAATCAAAGTTTTTTTTTAAATTGGTTTTTAAAGGTTTAACACGCTCTAAGAATTTGAGTAATTTACAACATGCTTATCCAATGCACAGTTTTTTCAAATATGTTATCCCAATTGCAAAAAGTATTACTTTAAAGCTGTATCTTTAAATAGAAAAAAATCCTTAGGGATTCTAATGACATGAAAACACAAAAATACCATCATCGAGAAAAAGCAGTTTAAAGTTTTTCTTTTGCATAAGAACACATAGCGAGCATGGTCTAAAACTACTCATAACTTTTTAAATATTTGAACTAAAGCAATGAAACTTTTTCCCTGTGTTCAGAATAGTTTTTAGTTTTGAAATAAGCAATAAAAAATTTTTTGATTGTTTCATCATTTTTGAGGTACTGTAACCCCTTAAAAAAAGAAAATAATAATATATTCTTCGTTTTAAGATTTTTGAAGATGTGTTGTTACTATATTAAGTCCTCCCAAAACTGAGGGGCATTGCCCCCCCCTCCTATAAATCCAACCATGCCCTTCTAAACTAGTCAAAAAAGAAAAAAATGATTTTTTAAAAAAATTTTGGAGGATGGGTTGTTACTACATAAAGTCCTCCCAAAACTGGAGGGGCATTGCCCCCCTCTGCCCCCTGTAAATCCGCCCATGGTCTAGCTCAAACAAGGGCTGAGCTATCAAACATTTTTTGTTGTCACTTGTGACTGCTATATCTTAAGAAATGATGAACAGAATCAAACAAAAATTTATCAGCAAGTAACCCTTAGAAAGTAAAAGAGCCGATTTTATTTTGACGTTAATAGCTGAAAAGGGGGTGGTGCAATCAAACGTTCTTTCTTTTTAGCCTACTTTCCCAGAAAAAGAAGAAAAAAAGCACGAAAGAAGGCTCAATGCATCTTAAAAATATCGCGAAAAACAAAAAAATGGCAAAAATAATTAAAATAGTTCAATAAATATCGAAAAATTAAAAATTGGAAAGTAGGGTATTGAGATGGGGAAAAATGTCCGTCGGTCTGTCTGTCTGTCCCACCCTAATAACTTTTGAATGAATAGTCTGATTGGAAAAAACTTTTTTTTGTTCGAAAGATCTCGGCGAGGACACCTCATTCCCATATTTTACTTTTTGATTTAAACTATTTTTTGTTCAATTTTGAACAGTTCAAAAAAACTTAACATTAGCGTCTACGGGGAAATTCAAGGCAGTTCCGAACTGTGAGGCGAATTTGCTTCAAACAAACTTTGTAGGAAGATGCTTTTGATGAAAAACTTGTATGTAAACTATCTTTTTGATTTGAACAATTTTCTGTTCAATTTTGAACAGTTCAAATCCCTCAACAATAGCACCTACGCAGAAATTGAAAGTCAATGTAGATTCTGTACTTGAAGGCGGATTTACTTCCAACAAATTTTGTTGGAAATAACTCTTGATGCCAAACTCCAGAGTTTGACTCCGAGAATTTAGGGGGACTTGACTCCGACTCCTGTGCCCAACAATTAATCGGACTCCGACTCCCCGACTTCGACTCTGACTTTGTAGCTTTGGCAAAAATTTATACACGGAGGACAAATGAATGACTCCAATTCTTAAATATTCGACTCCGACTCCTTTATCTCAAAATGAGATTGACTTCGACTCCGACTCTACATATGGTTTTAACTGTGAAATAATTATTGTTGATATGACTTGTTTTTATTTTTACGCTAAAGTTTCAATTTAGGTACTCAGTTTTTGGCGAATAAACTCGAAGTCATTTATGTTTCTACATAAAGATATGCGCAGACGATTTTTTTTTTTTTTGACAATGAAAATTATTTCTTTAAGTTGACATTTTATTGTTTTTTTTTTGTTTTGTTCTGGTAGGTGCATGAATTCATTTAAAAAATGTTTTTGGCAACAGGGGAAAAAGACGATTTTTTTGATATGATATATTTATTTTAATGAGCTTATTAATTTTAATTATTATTTTTTCGTTTTGAAAGCAGTTAAAGATTTTTTTTAATGGAAAAGAAGTGTATTAGCTGCTTTGTTTAAAATTGCTGCTATTTTATTTGTTCGTTTTTTTTTCTTTTTTTTACGCATCTAATTTTTTTAGATGAGTGAGGAATAATTTATTCCTAGAAATCAGCTTAAAGTATTTTAAAAATATGTTTGAAAAAATTTGCGACTGTAGCTATTTTTGAGAATATTGATCAGGTACTAGAAAGCCAGTATGGGTATACGGGAAAGTAGGCTCGTCTAGTTCTAGACAGAACTTCTTGTTGATTGTGAGTGCTATGTCTCAAGAAATAATGCTACGTTCTGGATGAAACTTGGAATAAATGTGAACCTTTTTATAAATAGGTGTTGGTTCAATTTCGGCACCAATCCCTCCTGGGGGGTCGATTTTTTTTTTGTGCAAATAAAAATAGTCACATTAATGCAACAACAAGAAAGATAAAATGCAATAGATTGTCGTCTGCATATTTCGAGTGATTTTAACCGTTGGCAAATGATTGGAAATAATATCTCAATGATTATAATTTTTAAATGTTGCCATCCTATGTTTGTTAACAAATAAAATATTTGTAATTAGTTCAAGTAAGACTTTTAAAATAACTTTCAATTTTTGCTCTTTTGTTTTTACGATAATTCGGAAATTGTGATAGTCTTTGCTTAATTTTTGTAAGAAATATATTGCTTCTTCCTGAAGCATGGAGAGGAATCAAAATTCATAAGAGAGATATCGAAGAAAGTTTTGTGATGGCCTGATGGCTACAACATACTAGTTTAATTGAGGGTTGATGCATTGATAGAACTGTTCTAGTTGTGATTAAACCCGGTTGTCTCTTCTGTATTTTGACTTGTGTTTGTATATAAATATGTGAAAAATTATCTAACCATTTCTTTTACAGAAAGTGATGAACTCGAAATTTCTGAAAAATATTATAAAATGTCTCAATGAAAATAGTCATTCTCATATGTTGAAAAGAAGAGGAAGTTTAGAATTTGAGATTACGTTCAAGCATATGAAAGATCCTACTTGGCAACCAGAAGATATCAGTTTATTTATAGTAAGTGCATTAATTTTAATTTGCCTGAATGTAAAACTGCATTGTTAGTTGGGTTTTAAAAAATATTCTCAAAAAATGTAATTCAAGAAAGAATGATGTAAAAGTAAGAAGTACTTCTTTTTTTTTTTCACTTGGATTAGAAATAACAGTGAAGAAGGGAGAAAAGAAAACTGGGTCAGAGCTCCTAGAGCTGAAGTACAGGGTTTCCGCTACGGTCGCATTTCTCGCAAAATGCGAAAATACTATTCAAATTACGACAAATGGAACAAAGCATTTTCGCTTTTTTGCTCCAATATAACAAGAAAAAGAAGGGGGAAAAAGTGTACAGTCAGAGAGAGGAAACGATATGGAACTTAATCATATTTATAAATCATATCTAACATGCATAAACTGTTATTAAGTTGAACAATATTTCGTCTTAATGGGCATTTTATCCCCCCAATAAATACATTATTGGGGGTTTTCAGAAAAAAAAAAGTTTGCTCCCTCAATATCAAGAACAATTCTGAATTTTTCATTTCAAATTTTTAAAAGATATCACATAACGTGCATTTATTTCTTCGAAGATGTCAAGCCTGAGTTTTAGCATTTTGCTAAAGACTTTTTCCCCAATTTTAGTTTTTTTGCTAAAGAATTTTTAAACTTGGCTTAAACGCTGCTGAAGTATCTCAAGGAAAAAGAATCTCATAAAAATTTTGAAATAAGTTGATCAGTCGATATGCAGATGCAGTAAAACCTGTAAAGTTGACCATCCTTGAAGTTGACCACTATTTTCAGGCACAGTATTAGCAGGGATGCCCACTTAGGAGGGGTAGACCCCAATGGCGCAGACTGTGCCAGTGAAATTTTTAGGGGTAGTTGTTTTGAGGGGTAATTTTCTCATTTTTTGGGGGGCTGGGTCTCTGTGATATTTAAGGGGGTGCACCCTTTCTCTTAGGGGGTGGGTGGGCACCGCTAGAATTAGATCTATATCATATAATTCAACCTCTATAAGTTGACCACTAAAGTATTGCACCACAAATGGTCAACTTACACAGATTTCACTGTAATGTCAAATATGTTTGTTTTAGTAGTATCCAAAAAAAAAAAAAAAAAGTTGCATACAATTTATGGGAAGCTAATTAATAGAAAAAGTTATAGTCTTTGATTCAAATTCTAAGCATCTTTTCTAATGCTTAGTTTACGAGTTCATCAGACATAATATATTTACTGTTGATTGCTAGGTAGTAATTAATTCAGCACTTTTTTTCAATGTCATAAAACTACCTTTAGGTCCTTTGAATTCGCACATCCATGTTAAAGCTACCAGTGACAAAGCTTTATTCGATGGTCCTGATTTGGGGGTGCCCATAGGGTGGATCTGGTGCAAGAGTTGCTGTACCATCTAAATGGGGGGGGGGGGGGGAGGGGGGATTTTTAAATTAATTTTTATTTGTTGATTTATTTTTAGTTTGAATTATTTGTTTTATTTTATTCTATCTTTATTTCATTTTATTTATTTACTTAGTTTGTGTGTATGTTATTGGCATAGCATAGAACATTTTGAATTAAATAATAACAATAGTTAAAAATAAATGAATAAATAAATAATATTAAAAAATAAATAAATAAATAAAAAAAAGAGCTAAAAAATTAAAAAGGGAAATGCGGGTTGAGAAAAGGGGGGGGGGATTTGCGCTACTGAGCTTCGAGGGGGAAAGGCCAAGGTTGGTATTTTGTCTACTTTTTTGTAAAAAGTCCGGGACGCTGGAAAAAAAAATTTAATTACACATTGGTGCAACTAACTTTAGGTCATAATATACTTAAAAGTAATAAAATTTAACAATGTGAATAAGATATTGGGCATGATTACACTATTATGTATTACAATAAAAAAAATTAAACTCAATGGAAAAGTCAAATGAAATGCTTGATATAAAAAATGGAAGATTTATAGACTAAAAACATTTTATTACTGTTATATTTTTCGAATTTTTACTGATGTTACCCCATAGTAAAATATTTATGTACTCAGCATGTTTTAATGGATATGTCAATGTCATACAAATTACTACTTAAGTAGGATTGTGGGTACCCAGAACAGTGTACCTGAAGAGACTATAATCAGAAAGGGGGTAGATAGCTTTAAAACAGCTATTAATCTTCATTAAGGACTAATAAATTGACTAGGAACAGCCTAGCTGGGTTCAGAATCTGTTGCTGATCATCACATTTGTATTTGTATTACAAGAACAGATTTCACTTCATGTCAACATTTCCTTTATTAATATCTAGTAGTCCCCCCCTTTTTTATATGATTTTTTATGTTTTGAGACTCCAATCTTTAAAAACTTTTTTTTTCCGATTTTTTTTAAATTTTATAAATGCATTTATTATGGGCAATAAACCTCCATATCACAGATAAACATCTTAAAATGTATAGCTGATGTATTTGTTTTTATAAATGCTATTAAATGCATTAAACTTATTAACACTCATTTGATTTACATACACACTTACATAAACTTCAACAGATCTTAATTTTTTCATTTTCACTTAAAAATATTTTT
This sequence comes from Uloborus diversus, assembly GCF_026930045.1. Classification (NCBI taxonomy): domain Eukaryota; kingdom Metazoa; phylum Arthropoda; class Arachnida; order Araneae; family Uloboridae; genus Uloborus; species Uloborus diversus. The sequence goes on from NC_072739.1 coordinate 103,790,163, forward strand.
CAATCAGTTGTTTATATACATATTTATGTATGCTATTTTTATGTTAAAATATTACTTGAACTAGCAAAAATACCCGGCGTTGCCTGGGTCAACAATAATTATGAGAAACAATCGCTACTTTCCTTTGCTTTCTGCTGTAACTGAAAGAACTCGAAACGTACAGCTTTGACATGATTAAAAATCGAGCTTGTTCTTACACATAAAAGTAAAATGGCCAAATACGAAGTAAAATTTGGCGATTGTTTGAAATTGCGCGGAAAGACAAATTAATGGAAGTTTTTGTGCTGCTTATGGATTTGCTTAATTTAGTTGGCGGATTATTTACATTTTTACAAAAGTTTTAAAAATTCTTTTAATGGCGATATTTTGGTTACATGGTGAAAACCCAGAAACAGCATTACGTAGTCTTTAGCTTCAAAAACAGCGACAGTTGAAAAAAATCTGCACTTAGCTATTAAAATCTGTTCGCAAAAAGATTTGGCGAGATTCCGACTGGTCGCTTTGATAATGAGTTAGTGTCCAATCAACACAAAATAAACCCATTAATTGCATCAAAGTTACATTAAAATGGAAAATAATCAGCCAAATCTATTTATTATTTGCCAATCTTGTGCAAAAATGTTATTTAAGATTTAACTTGAGAAAAGCCTTGAACAGTCAGACGAAAAGCAAAAATATTCAGCGATAAACAATTTATTGTAGTTATCGACGGGGAGTTGAGATGATACACTAAATACTGTATTGAGTTGAGGAAAGCCTTCGAACATGGAACTAAAAAGCTTATAACTCGTTTTTTATACTACTTAGAAGTTTCAAACAGGTGCCATCTTCAGAAGAAAAATCAGAGCTTTCGATGGACATATAATGTTAGTATGTGCAAGCATTTTCTCACCTCCAAATTAGAGAATTTGTATGAAAATCGTGTTTTATTACCCCCTATGAGGGGTTTTGCCCCCCATAATGGGACGAAAACTACCTTATGTGTTATTCTGATGCGTAGGCCATAATATTATAAAGTTTCATTAAAATCCATTCAGTAGTTTTTGCGTGAAAGAGTAACAAACATCCATCCATACAGACAAACATTCGCATATATAATAGTAATAAATAAAAAAAAACCATTAATTGCCTCAAAGTTGCATTAAAATGAAAAATAATCAGCTAAATCCATGTATTATTTGCGAATCTTGTGCAAAATCTTACTTCAAGATTTGACTTGAGAAAAGCCTTGAACAGTCACGAAAAGCAAAGATAGTCAACAATACAACAATAGTCGTTATCGACATTGAGTTCAGATGATACACTAAATATTGTATTGAGCTGAGGAAAGCCTTCGAACATGGAACTAAAAAGCTCATAACTCGTTTTTTATTCTACTTAGAAATTTTGAACAGGTGCCATCTTCAGCAGAAAAATCAGAGCTTTCGATGGACATATAATGTTAATTTGTGCAAGTATTTTTTCATCCCCATATTTGTATGAAAATTGTGTTTTATTGCCTCCCTAAGGGGGTTTTGCCCCCCATAACAGGACAAAAACTACCCTATGTGTTATTCTGATGCATAAGCTATATTATTGTAAAGTTTCATAAAAATCCATTCAGTAGTCTTTTCGTGAAAGAGTAACAAACATCCATACATCCATACAGACAAACTTTCGCATATATAATAGTACAGTAATTTCCGGAAGAAACGCCGCATCGGCGTAAACGCCGCACTCCCCAAAAAACGCTTTAAAAATTTTTGAAATGCACAGAAACGCCGTATCACCGTAAACGCCGCATACTAACGAAGCTAAAAACTTAATTATCAATGAACTTACCTTTATAAAAACGATAAACGCCGGTAGTAATTATGTAAATGCATTGATGGAAAGTGATTTTAACAGTTTTAACACATATTCTGACAAATAAAAACACATAAACAAATTTTGCTATAAATTAAACAAACCACATTTTGGCATAAATAAAAAGATATATTTTCAAGCATTACACACATTAAAAACCTTTAAAATCTGATTCTTCCGTATCGGAATTAAACAATTTTAACATGTCCTCATCTATATTGGTAGATGACACTATGTGAGGTTCAGGTTCATCAACCTCATCATCATCCTCAACAAAGTCATTTTCACTAACACAAATGCCTGCTTGGCTGAATCCAGACATGATTATTTTTTCTGTCACACAATTCCACGAGGTTGACACCCAAGTGGCAACTTCTTCATAGGAGGCACGGCGCATTTTCCCCCCCTTAGTGAAGGAATGTAAACCGTCACTCATCCAAGCCTCCCACTGCCGTCGCATTTCAGCTTTGAAGGCCTTGTTCACCGATAAGTCCAATGGTTGTTGAACTTTGGTCAGGCCGGCAGGAATTATGGCTAACGTGGCCGAGAGTGTTTTGCACTTTGTTTTGACAGTATCCAGCAGGTGGGACCGCATACTGTCCATCACCAGTAGGCCCTTAGGCTGGAAAAAGGCTCCTTTCCGGCGCCGCCAAACACTTTCGAGCATAGGCGGATTTACGGGGGTGCCAGGGGGTGCGCCGCACCCCCAAAATTTTTGGTTGGGTTTTGAAAAAAATTAGTTTAGTATATTTCACTCACAAACGCAGTTGGGGGAAAAAATTCATAGCTGCTATACTAGTAAATTTACTTAAATCCAGTGTATCATCACACGTCCCTAGTGAAAGAAAAACATAACTGTGCTCATATTAAGAATTAAAGTAAATTTATTCATTTGGAGGAAAAAAAACCTAATAAATAATTTCATGCAAATAAGGAAACTTCTCAAAGAATTTATTGTTCAGTGCCATGTTATTGTGTAGAATAATTGCATGTTCTGTAATTGGGTCCAAAATAAATAGTCCAAAAAAAAAAAAAAAACACATGGCTATTGCAAAAACTTGATCAATAAAATCTACACTGAAATCAACCGAAAACCAAAAATTTTAAGGTAAAATATCAAAATTTTTTGACGGAGGACTACCGGACAATTTACTGCAGTTGTGCATCCAGGGGGGAAGGGGCACAAAACTGGTGACCCTCCCCACAAAATGCTGAGTAGAAGTTTTTACAAAAATGTTCTGTATTATTGAAGAGAAGAAAAGATCTCATTTTGGGAAAACGCAGTTATTTTACGGAAAAAAAAAGAACGTTGGGAAAAAATCTTAATTTCTCTTTCAAAAAGAAATATTGACATATAAATTTTTCAACAGCTTTAGATTATTGGCATCGAATTGTGTGCCTTCTCGCACAATCCTCTTTCTTTCATATCTCCCCCTCCCCTTTTTTTTTATTTTTTTCTATTTCGTTTTCATTTTATCTATTGGTCCTCAAAATGTTTCTTCTCCAAATCTTGGGCTTCACTTTCGTAAAATTTCCAAGGAAGATCTTCTAATCACCTAAATACATCGAAAATCGTTTAAAATTTCGTTTTTGGAGCTTCAGTTTTGAAAAACTGCAGTGTCCCTAACGTTACCAAATATGGTCTTACACTCATGTGTTTAAGACTTTAATTTTGGAAAATATTCGAACAAGGGCCTCTGACCCCCCTTTCTCTATTATCATCAAAGAATGTTAATATTTTGGTTTTGAAAACTACTATTTAGAAACATTTAAGTGGGAGAATCCTTTTTTTTTAATACCATGGATTATTGCAGAAGAACTTCAATTTCGAAAATTTTCCAGGGGAGAGCTCCAGAACACCTCGTCCGGTAACAGCATAAAAAATTGTCCTCCGTAGTATTTTTGGAACTTCAGTTATGAAAAGTTAAAGAGGTAGCGTGGGGGAGGGGGTTACGTATTTCTATCTGCTTTTCAAAAAATCGATTGGAGGCAGTCTATGAGTCTCATTCATAACCCAAACTATAAATATGGACTATAACCACATTTATAAGACTAAAATTTCTAAAAATAGCCTTGGAGCCACACGTACCTTTCTTGCCTCTAAAATATCACCAAGAACTGTAAAACTGCATTTTCAAAACTATTATTTCAAATTTTTTCTGGGGCGTGAATCCCATTCCAAACCAGTAGCTAGATTCACCCATTGCTTCTAATATCGACTTTCGTTTAAGACTTTTTCTGCAGTTTGAAATGTTAAGAATTGCCCATCCCCTAATCTTACTAAATATGGTTTACATCGCGTTTTTTAGACTTAAAAGTGTGGCCCGCCCTAAAATTATTTTCTGATTTCGCCATTGCCTTGTTATTCCGGAAATAGCCCCCCCCCCCTCCTCAGATCCCTGTTATTGTTGCACCCCCAAATATTTCGGCCTAAATCCGCCTATGCTTTCGAGCCATTCCATCATCACGGCCTCGTTCATCCACCCTTTTTCGTTCGCCGTGATGATGACGTCCTTGGGGGAATTTCCATTTCGTATTGTTATCCTCTTAAATATTAGAAGAGGGTTTAATTTTGCACCGTCAGCAGCACAAGCCAACACGCAAGTGAATAAGGTCTTCTCGTGACCAGTCGTAGTGATGGACACAGTTTTTACAGCAGTCTGGTCGACAGTTCTGTTTGCCGGGCAGTCGAACGTCAAAGGCGTTTCATCCATGTTGATGATTTGCGAAAGCGAGAACTTCCCATTCTCGACTGAATTTTTGACGAAATCCAAGAAGGCAGTTTTTTTTTCCTGCCAGTCACTAGGTAACTGTTGACTAGTCGTCGTTTTACAGCGAACGGAAATTTTGTGACGAGCCATGAAACGATAACACCAGCATGGCCCGCCTTTGAAATCTTTCACGTTCATTAACTGAGCCATTTTCTTGGCTTGCAGGCGAACTTTTATTGTTGATACGGGAAAGACCTTTTCCCTCTGCTCTTTTATCCATGCGGCAAGTTGCGTTTCTAGTTGGGGCCATTTCACAGTTCCGCTCCGTCTCGCATGTTTCGATTTTTGCATCTTTTCCAAATTTTCCTTCTCCAAGCGCCAGCGACGAACACATCTCTCATCTACGTCAAATTCTCTTCCAGCCACCCTGTTACCAATTTCAGCAGCTCTACCGATGACTGTCAATTTGAATCCTGCAGTGTAACTGCGATGTCGCTTAGGGGCCATCGTAAATAAATTTAGAGGTGCGACTGACAAAAATTCACTTTTCGCTCAGCGAGCGCTGCAAGAAGCTGCAATACAAGCGAAAGAGTTGAGGAGAGCGAAGAAAGATACAAGCGAGAGATATGCGAGCGAAAGAATGCAACAAATATCACGCCACGTGCTCGCTCCTAGCACGCTCCCGCCGAAACAGGTATGGATCAATCCATTTCACCGAACGGGTGGGGTGTAGTTCAGTCTATTTCATGGAATGAGCAGGAAGGGAAAAACGAGGAGGAAACCTGAAATCTCCTTTCTCCCAGCTTGCTTGTTTGGATTCGCGGCCGGATTTTTTTTTTCGCTTCTAAACGCCGCAGCGCTAGAAACGCCGCAGCTGAATAAAATTTTACTTTTAAACACGTATGCGCCGCGGCGTTTCTTCCGGAAATTACTGTAGTAAGATAGGAAGAATAGAAAATTACGTATTATTTTCAAAACTATATTTATATACTATATTTATCATTTTCAAACTTCAAGCTATTAACTAAAAACTTTCAGTTTACCAAAAATGTGGACGAAATGACATTTTGTCTGGGACGGTTTTTTCCGGGGGTGGACCCTGGAAACTACTGACTATCAGGGGTGCCTGGGAAGGGCACCTGTGATAGTCACCACTTCTCTTCCCGTCTTAGTGATTTTGTTTCACTTTTTCTGAGAAAACCGTCACTTAAAGTATGCAACAACCTGCTTCTATTCACTAATTTAAAAAAAATATCTTTAAATGAGCAATTCTTGTGGGTATGTATATATTTTATCTCGAAAACGGCTCTAACGATTTGGATGAAATTTTGGATTTAATTGTAAATTAGCATTCTAAGTTCATCTACATCAATGTTTTTTCTGTAAAAACGCGATTTTTTTTACAAAAAACAGTTTTTTAATATAAAGTCTAATTAAGTTAAGCCTTGAAGTAAACTGTGAATTGACGCATCAGGCAGACGATTTGCAACCACAACAATGAAAATTCGCAAGGCTTGGCTGATATTGGCCACTTTGGCTAATTTCAAACACACTTGGCTGAAAACAAATTCAAAAGCATTGTAAGTTGATGTAAGATTTTTTCTTTTTTAAGTGAAACTATTGCTTGACCGTCCTATTTTATTTATTTATTTTCTTTTAAACTACAAATAGTTTAACATGTTTTTTAAATCACGCATCTAAATTTTATTTCGAAGAAACGTAAGTCTTGAGACTGTTTATGTTTTGTTAAGGTTATTGTCATCATTTGTTGGAATTGTTTGTGGATCATCAGTTTTGATGGATATCATGCTGTATGTAGCATTTTCTGGCCTAAAGTGACCAACTACACTAAAAGTACTTATTCAAAAAGAAAATTTAGATTGGAATAAAATCGCGAAACGCATCATAGTATGAAAGGAAGTATTCGGTTAAAAACCGATTTTACCATAGCAAAACTGACTCCAAGGTCAAAATATTTTAACTACTGACAATAAAATTGTATAGTGGAAACAAATGTAACAGATAGTTGTAACAGTTTGTTGATTTTATTACATTCAGAATCTTCTTTGTTTGGTACTTTAGTGTTACAAGAAGGTCGAGTGCTTAATATTTCGTTAACGTGAAGCTTTTCAAGTGTATTTGGAAAAGTATTGAACCTTAAAAAAACACGAGTTGATAAAAAATAATTCTTTTAAAGCCGAGCCAGGCTCGGTCGTCCAGGTACTTTCATTAAAAGAACGCGAAGATAAACAGGCTAGGCTACTTTTGCACGTGTTTGTGGAAAAAGGTTAGTCACACATGCTTGATTCCTTGAAGCAATGTGTTTGATTCAAATATCTGGCAGCTTTTTTATGCAAACGCTGGATTTTGTTCTGTTTTGAGTATTTGATTCATTAAAAGGCCTGATTCAGTCATCCGTGCTCACTCTGTAATACTCTCTATAATATTAGATTCATTTTATAGGGCGCAAAAAAAAAAAAAAAACCTACAGAAATGCTTAACTGCAATGCAGAATCTTTTATACAGGATTCAGAAAACCGTCAAATTTTCGCCTGATTTTCCTGCTGTTTTTAAAAGTAGTTTTTGAAAAAGGTGCTTAATTTCCAAAATGTCTTTAAAGATGTATATAATTTCATTTAAATATCTTATACACTTGCATATACTTAGAGAAATTTAGTGCAGAAACAAGATTTGAATTTGGTGGGTCAACTTATCAGGGCAAAATTTCCAAATTTTTTTCTTGAACTAAACTTGCTCAAAAACTTGATGTTTTTTCGATTTCATTCCGACTGAATTCTGCTCTCCTGGTCCCCACCCCTCTTCGCTAAAGGACAGGCCTGCCCGTGGAGAGAAAAAAGGATAGCCTACTTTAAAATGTTTTGGGCAGGTCTATATCTGTTTCAAGTTATTCAGTGGTTCAACTGAAATTGTTTTGCTTTGGGTGCCACATAGTGATGTGGATTGGGTAAATAAATACCCAATGGGTAGGTAAATATTTTTTGGGTAAGGTCTGGGTAAATACCCAAAAACTGGGTATTTTACAAAAAAAATGCAAAAAGTGAATGGGATTTTTTTTAAAAAATCTAAATATAAAATAATTGGTAAAACTGATGCATACATATGTATTACACAGTTTATAATGTTTTTTATTGAAAAAATTGATGAAATTATGAAAGAAACATATCGTGAACCAAAGAATCTTTCTTTTCAATGTCATAATTGCAGATGAGGTTTGCTTTTTTTTGCAACCAGTTAAGCTTTTTACTTTTTGTAGAATGGCTTTTTATATCTAAAATTTGGCTATCAACATTGATTAGGCATAACAAACACATTTAATGTGAATATCATATTAGATTGCTAAGTTGTTTCACACAATAATTCTTTAAATATGTGATCAAAATACAATTTTGGGGCAAAAATTTTTTGTTTTGTATATGGTTATGGTTATACAAGGTGTACTCCGAAAGTAATACAATGGTTTTTTCCAGGCCGCTTTTATTGATCAAAGTATAACTAAACTACTTGGTTTAGGTGAGGGGGACCCTAAGGTTTTCCACAAAACCAGTGTCTGGGTTCTCCGAGCTGTGAAAGTGGCCGGACCCAAGTTAATGTTAACCTCTGCGCATCGACCGTGTCACGGGAAAAATTGTACGCAATTAAAGTTTGTTGCTTAACCAACAAAATCTCTTGAGGAGACGAACAAAATGATTCGTGAGACTTACGGTGACTCTTCTCTGTCCTATTCACAAGTTTTGAGGTGGTTAAAGACCTCTAAAGAGGGCCAGGAAGAGGTTCAAGATGAACAATGCTTTGGGCGGCCGTCAACCAGCAAAACCAACAACAATGTGGCTTGTGTTCCTCAATTGTTAGACTTTGACCCTTGATTGACAATCAAGATGGTTGCAAATGAACTGAACATGTAGTCTACTGCTGTATTTCGCATTCCTCATGATTTAACGATAAGAAAAGTGTGAGGCAAGTTTGTGCCGAAGCACCTTGCCATAACCCGCTGTAAATCTGTGAGTTCCTGGCTAAACACCACTTGAAAATGCTATCCCAGCCCCCTATAGTCCTGACGTCGCCCCGGAAGACTTCTTTTTGTTCCCTCGGATTAAGGCAGGCCTGAAATAAACCCATTTTTCACCCCTAGAAGAGATCCAATCAGCCGTGACGAAGACCTTAGGGGTCCCCAAAAACGCCTTTGAGGACACTTACCAGTCGTGGCAGAGATGATGGAAGAAATGTGCAGAAACCCAAGGACATTACTTTGAAGAATTTTAAGTGTTTGTGCAAATCTGTTCTATAAATTACTTTAAAAAATAATAATTGCATTACTTTTAAAATAGACCCTGGATATATACATAGTGGAATACATACAGAAAGCATTTTAGTTGAATATGAATTTTTGAAGTAAATACCCGGGTAAATACCCATTTTGGGTATTTACCTGGGCATATACCCTGGGTATTTACCCTTAAAAATAAATACCCGGGTATTTTACATCACTAGTGCCACATAAAGTTACGTTATTGTATTTTGTGTCACAATGATTTTTTTGAGTTCATTTCAATTGACTAATTCATTGCTGTTGAGAGGGACAAATTTGATTTTCAAATTGTTGAATAGGAGATGGATTTCCTGTACAAGCCTAAGCGCCAAGAAAACAAAAAATTCTTTGAGCTATGCAAAGGCCGATTTAAGGCAAATATGAGAAAGCTATGTGACTTAGGAGTGCTCAAAGAGGAAGTGTGTGATGAAAGCGATCCAAACATGAAAAAGTCGGTTAAGAAGAAAAGGTACAGATTTATGAAAATGTATGGTGAGTTGCAATTTTAAAATTTTCAAAGTAGTGTCTTGAACAAAATATGCTAGAATAAGATTTTTTTCTTAACACTTATTTTTTACATTTTGATTGTAAAATTTTTCAAACAGAGCAAATTTATGAGGACAATGAACTTTAAAAGAGAAGATGAATTAAGGGTTTAGGGCTGTTCATAAATATCACACTGTAGTTCAACAGTTTTGACCCCCCTCCCCTCATCTTTCCCTTATCACTATTGTCACACTGTTTTCAATAGCTTATTCTCATAAGAAATGCATGATGTCACACTTCTTGTTGCCTTCTCCTTTCCTCTTGTCCCACACTTATCATAAATTCTTGATCCCCTTCCCCCCCTCAAAGTGTGACATCATTCATGGACAGCTCTGAGAGGATATTTACATCTTCCTACTTCCTATGTAGTAGAGAGTTTTTCAACCGTACATTTTTAACAATTTTCATTAAAAAAATATTTTCCAAAAATTAATCCAAAGATTTCAATTTATCGAAAAAAAAAAAAAAAGCCTGGCCGAACACCTGATCTGTTTTTTGAGAAGATGTAATCACAGGAACAATTGGTAACTGGAACTGTAATTAACATTTTTAGAGCAACATGAAAATTATTATATTTCTTTGCATTGTTTGATGAAGTGCAACGTTTTACTGTCTGCGTGTTATGCTGTAATGTTCTTTATTGTGATGTTATTGTGACATAAAAAGATCTTCATTCAAGTGTTATTCAGTTGCTCTGTTGAGTAGTGTCAATGATAACATTTCACTAATACAGTGAAACTTCTGGAATGATCACTCTCTTATCCTGAAAAAAGTGGTTGTTAATAGAGTTTGGTCAATCATAAAAGGTAGTTTTCGACTATGCATAAAACAATAATAACACAAATAGAAATCTATTATATTCTGGTTGCAGTATTTTAATATCATTATAATAAGAATTCATTTATATGGAGGAATTAAGTATTTTCTTTTCAAATTTTAATTGAAACCAGAAATCATTTCTCATTGAAGCCACAAAAAAGTCCATTTGAGTGGGTTTTTTTTCAAGGGAAAAGAGCTAGGTAAGCTAATCTCTGTTGAAGATTTTTCCAAATTTAAGTCCTAAAATGCAATATTTGGTTATTTTTCGTGGCATTTGTGAAGGAGCATGGGAAAAGAGAGCTCTCAACCAGAAAAGTTTTGAAATTATAGCCATAGGAACACCAATTTAGGCTCTCTTTGGTCTCGAGAGCAATAGTCGTTCTCCGAAGACAACAGTATTTAGAGATCATCCATGTGTCTAAAGTTGGAATCAAGAGATGATCTAAGCGATGGAGCAAAACTTTGGAAATAATAGTTCTGTTTCGAGAAGAAATATATAATTTTTCTCTTATTTAAGACCTAAATTTCACAATAAAACACATGTGTTAATTTTTTTTTATCTTCTCATAACATTTTTTTTCTTTAAAAAAAAAATCCTACAATCACAAGGTTTCTGGGAAGGGCCATGGCCGTCCCTCTAGATCCGCCCCTACACTGGGTATGAAAAGAACATGTTTGAAACCCCCAGAAGAATAAATTTTACCACATTATTCTGATTTTTTTCCACTTTCATAAGAAAGAGCAGACTGAAGTATCCTTTCTTTCTTACCTCTTTCATGGTGGCAACAGATCAGGGAGATCAGGGAAAAGTCAGGGAACTTTATTAATCAGGGAAATATCAGGGAATTTTGAAAAAATAACAAAAATTCAGTTAAAATTGATCAAATGAAGAATTTTTTATTTATTTATTTTTTGCTTTGCAAAATTAAGTACCCTAATTTTCTACGCGTCTTCCGCCAATTATCTGTTGAGAAAAAGTGAAATAATATTAATGAGGTACGAATATACACTGCTACATTTTTGTGCATCTTTTTTTTCTCAAGTCAAAGTATTGAATCATAGCTTATTAAACACAGGATGGACTTTCTATGATTGCATCTGTGTCTGTAAAGTTGTTTATTTTACGTAGCTCGAATTTGCCTTTCAGAAGTTCCATGCTACATAAAATAAACTACCCTACAGGCAAAGAGGAAGCCGTCATTAATGCCTCAACTTCCTTGCCTTTACTCATTGTCTTTAAGTGATTAGCGTACTGTAATAACGAATTCAAGAAAAATCTTTGTTTTTTAAATTAATACAGATAAAATCTTAAATTATTACTTCTTCACGTTTTTAATTTAATTATTAAAATTGAATGTTGAATGAAAAAACACTTTGCTTTTCGCCATGGTATTATTCGCTGTCACCTCAGATTACACGAGGTTTTTTTTTTAGACTTTAAAATTCTTATATTTTAAAACCAAGTTATATATACATATATATTTTGAAATTAATTGATTGTTTTTTTGCATTTCAATGTTGTTTATTACAAAAATAATCTTAAGATTTTTTTCCCCAACAAATAAAGAAATCATTTAAAATTGAGTTACCTTGTGTACATAAGTACTTTTTTTTTCTTTTTTGTTATTCTTGCAGCAATAATTATACTTCTTGAAAATTTGGTTCAAAATTATGTCTATATAAACTCCTTAGTTTAATCATGATTAGATATTTCTTTAAGAGTGTTTGTAATATAGAAAGGAAGTAAAGTATTTGATTTAGATTTCCTATAATATTTCCCTGTAGATCAGCATTTCTTAAATTTTGTTCCGCGAAGCCCAAGGGTTTCTTGGAGATGAATCAAGAGTTCCACGAAACTATCATTCTTTATTTTTTCTAACTTTATTTTTAGAAAACTTTAAAAATGTATTAAAATAATGAATTTTCATATAACTTCAAGTAAAGAAAAGTAAAACTTTAAAATTTTGTTTGTGTCTCTTTACTTTATTTTCCAAGTTTTTTTAGATTTAATTAATTTATTTTTTGTTAGCGTTTAAAATTACGTTTTGGAATGAAAAAATTGTATTTGAAATAATTTTCACCTTCACTCTAAATAAAACATTTCAAGAATATTGCCTTAAACTATACTACTTATGAAAACAACAGGGATTCCACGAAGAAAGTGGTTATTTAAAAGGGTTCCGCTCATTAAAAAATTAAGAATTACTGATGTAGATAATTTAATGTACTATTTTTACTAAAAAAAAGGAGCATCTTTTTAAAATATATTTTTAATTAACAGCTTAAAACGTGTTAAATACTGCATTTTATTTAATATGCAATGGTTTTAATGTAGGGCAAAGCAAGAAAACCATTATCATTGGTAACGTAAATCAGGGAAATTTGGTGAACTTAATCAGAGAAAATTCAGGGAACTTTTTTTCATAGTTTCTGTTGCCACCCTGTCTTTGTTGGTTTTCTCAAACTGAAAATTCTTGCATTTGTTAATGCTGAGTAGATAGGGAAGAAATTCAGCATGCCTTACAAAATTGGTCGTTAACAGAGGTAGTCGTTATATACAGGTGGTCACCCATAGATGTTTCAATTTATTGTTATTGTAATATACTTAGGGGAGGCAGAAAAGTAGATTAGATGCATCCCTTCCCTACTCGTACTACTGTTTTTATAATTTCTTTATTAAGGCACCAATATTTGTCCTTTATGGTTATTTTCTATCTTTTAATACTACTGGCTGTGTCTGCTATTGAAAATGTCTAAGTCTGCCTATGATAACATGTACAAATGGGTGTAGTCAAGACTCCCATTACGGAGGGACAAGCATAGGCGCAACAAGGTAGTAAATTTTAGTTGTCCTCCTAGTGCTAAACTTGGAAATTGTTATTATACTTCTCCTCTTCCCCTAAAGAAACATTTTATGCTAGTTTTGGTCAGATGAGGGCAGAAAAAGTGGTTATGAGGCTTTATAATTGCAATTATAAATTATCTTCATTGACATTTAGAAAAAACGTGGGAGTCGGAGGTGCTTTTCTAGGGAGGAGCAGTTGCCCCTCCCTGCCCCCTTTGGCTATGCCCATGCATGTACATAACCTATTTTGCTTAATGTTGTTTTTACCTCCTTCTTTCAGATATAAATTGGCTTTGTCTATAAAAGGAAGATTGGGTCCCCTTAACTTTTGAATATCATAGGTTTTAACTGTGGAATATTTAAATCAATTTCTAGAAGCTGTTCAAAATAAACGAATCAACAACTAGCTTCAAAGGTGCTCAAGAACATCACACGTATGATTATAATTACATTAGATGGTAAGCACTCTCTTAAATATGAGATGCAATAATTTTTGAAAAGGAAAATATTTTCTTTTGAATAGATCAATAAATCTCAGGAATTTACAATTGTTATAAGTTAAAATTTGTTACAACCAAGCAATCAAAACATCCTTTAATAAGTATATCCTAACTTCCAACCAGTGGCGGATCATGGGATTTTGAGGCCCCAGGCGCAACCTGATCCAGTGACCCGCTAATTGACGGAACAAAATTTACTAATGTTAACAATGCAGAAAATCATAATTTTTTACTAATCTTTTGAATCGACAAGCTTTGGGGGGGGGGGGGGGTAGTTGTAATCTTCTTTATAAGGAAAAAAAACGACATTTCTAACAAAAAAAAAATTAACAGTGCTATATTTTTTCATAATTTAGTTAGTGCATGGGGTGAAATCAGAGTCCCAATTACTAGCACCTAGCAAAATTCTAGCTTGACCCAGTCTTCAAATGCGCGTATTTCAGTGGAGCAACCAGCGAAAAGTTTTTTTAAGGGGGGGGGGGCACTTGGAGAAAAAGAAAGAGAGAGATCCTCTGATCAGATGGGGAATATACGGAACGGTAGGGGAATTCGGGGGCTCACCCCGGGAAAATTTTTAAAACTTGTTTTAAAATTGCAATTTTAGACTTTCTTTGCTGATGTACAGGTTTTACTGTATGTTAGGGGGCAAAGAGGTGCAGACATCTCAGCAGAAATTTGTTGAAATTGAACCCTTAAAAACGCGATTATAGGCCATATTTATTGACGTTAGTGTAAGGAATGGAGCTAAGACTGCCTCCAATTGATTAAAAAAAAAAAGATCGGAATCAATTCCTCCCCCCTATTTTCAAAATTGAAGTTTCAAGAAAGCAGTTGTAGACAAACTTTACGGGATAAATAAAAGAGGTTCTGAAGCTCTCCCCTGTAAGTTTGTTTCAAAATTATGGTTCTAAAAACTTAAGCAATATTTTATATTCAGAGGCTATGGGGAAGCCATAGTAATGTCCTTTTGTTACTCCGTATCTAACAGCCCACTTTCTTGTGGAGCCACGCACGAGCTTAAACAAAGAAGCGGAAACTCTCTGATCTCAGAAAAAGTACTGCGTTATGGTAGAGCACAAAACTGCTTGTTTTGATACAGCATTCCGGAGGAAAGAAACAAATATAATTCCTTTATACACACAAAGACGTCCATTTTTTTAATGTCACATGTTTTTTCTCCTGGAAAAATCAAAACAACGGCAGCTGAAGCCTGGGGCCTTTTTAGACACAGGGGGCCCTGTTGGGAGCAATCAGCCTGCACCTAAAATGCATAGCTAACTGTCAATTTCCATGAGTTTCCACTCAAAATTATGACTTTCCATGGAAAATCCTCAAAACAAACAATATTTTCTCATAGAAAATCCAAACAAAGGCACCTGGAGCTTGTTGCCCCTTTAGACGCAGGGGGTCCCATTGGGAGCAGTCAGCCTGCGCCTAAAATCCATGACTAACTACCAATTCCAGGAGTTTTGAGCATTTTCACTCAAAATTGACTTTCCATGGCAAATCCTGAACACAAAATAGGTTTTGAGGATGTGACTCTTCGCGGCTCCGAGGCCCTTGCTTTGCTGGAGGCCGCAGCTAGCGCCTCACACTCCTATGCAGTGATCCGCCACTGCTTCCAACTCTCCTGATTCATATTGGAATCTCCCCAATTTTGATATCTTCTCATGAATTCCCTAATGAAGTAAATATGTCCTGAGTTTTCATGAAACTGAAAATCTCTAAAAAAAAGTATTTTTCAATGATAAGAATTTTGGAGAAACAGTTATCTGAATAACTTTATTTTTTAATTATTGTCAACTTTTTAAAGAATCAAATTCAAGAAAAATAATAAAAATTTTTTTTTGAAAATTATTCCTAGATTTTTTAAAAATTTATTTACGGAAGAATTTTTATTAATTTGCCAAAACATTTTAAAATTAGGCATTATAATGTGTGCCTTTCTATATTGAAATCATGAAATTCTTTAAGACTAGTATAGTGGTGAAATTTGTTGTTGTTGTTGCTTGTCCCACTTGGCAGACAGAAACATCATACCAAGTCCATGAAGCCGTGCAAACAAAGTCCCTCCAAAACAGCAGAAGGGTCGGAATACAGCTGATTCAGGTCACAGCCGATGCAAGAGAAAATATGGGCAGGAGCAGCCTGAGTCAAATTGCATTTTGGGCACAAAGGGAAAACCTTAATACCAGCCACATGTCGCTGTGCTCGAGTGTGTCCACTTCTCAGTCGGGCTACATTTACAGTGTGTAGTTAAAGGGAACCTCAAAGTATTACCAGCCATTTGGGATGTTGATCTACAAATTATGACAGAATATCCAATCTCTTCTGTTTAACCCTTTCACGGGCACGTATTAAAAGTACTCTTTTCTGTGATAAAATATGTTATAAACAGAATGATATGATCCCATATAACAAGTTTTTAACTGTTAAAAAAATTAACGATCAGGGGGTTTTTCTGTAGGTGGTGGCTAGACGTAGTAGCCACTGCCCGCTTAGCACATTTATTTTCCTATTGGGGCAAATAAATAAATCCTACTAGAATTATAAATATTACTGTTTTGAAAATAATATTAATATTTTTAATGATGATTGACTACAAAATAAGACACAATAAAATAATAACTGTGATTAAAATAATTATATATAAAATAATACTGCTACATATGTTACTTACTGTAATATATATTTTTTATATATTTTTAAAAAGCGTGCGAAAGGATCGTGTATTCCTACAGTAAAGTTTTCACCGTAATCTTCATCTGTTTCACTATTATCAGATGCTGCTGAATCCTCATCTGATGGCAATTGCTCAAATAATGTGAGAGCCTCTTTTACAGATAAACTCTTTCTAGACATTGTTAACTTTATAAAGATGAAATCAATTTATATTTTTAGTTGAAAATAAAAACATCACAATAAAATTACTATTAACTGATTAAGTATAAAGCAAATAAAAAATAGAAAAATCTGATCGACTTGCAGAAAGTATTCAAAATATCAAATGTAACTCAATAAAATAGAAGCGCTCTGACCGAACAGGAAAGCTGAACTGAAAAAAGGATCTCAAACCAAAGCTATATCATACCACATGTTGTAAACAAAACTTCGTTTATATTCCCCACCCCCAACTACCCTCATCCAGGCCCCAGAAGCTTCTGTAAGCTTTCTCTCTGGAGAAAAATTGGAGAGAGTTCAAGGTCATATTTATCTGCTCTAACCAGGCAGTGGCTAGAGCCTCTAGCCACATTTAAAAACTTTCATATTTTTCGCTAAAATCAATATTTTTTCTCAAGTCATTGTTTGATATATTTAGGCGACAGGTAAATATACATTAATTTGTAAAAATGTATTTAACATGCCAAAAATTTTCCCCATAATAAAATTCACTAGTGTGAATTTACATTTCTGCCGAAAAGAACCAAGTTCAGCTCTCAATCAGCTAACATGATAGGTTAAATGCTTGTGGTGCTGCCATCTGTATTGATTTTTATATATTTCTGCTTCAATTAAAACATGTGGCTTGAACCTCTAGCCACTGCCCGCTTGGGAAAAAATTTTTGTTTTTGTGGCTAGACTTGCTAGCCACTGCGCGCGAAAGGGTTAAACTAAAATATTTCCATAATACAGTGTATAACTTCGATTTAACGATTTTCAAGGGACTGGAAAAAAGTTATCATTAAGTCAAGGATATCATTAATTCGAGGAGCTTAGACATTCAATGTCAGTCAAATCCAGACCAGTGAAATGCATCATTACATTGAGCAAATCGTTAAATCGGGTATCTTTGAATTGAAGTTATACTGTGCATTAAAATATTAAGTTGTAGATTTTTTTCTTTTGTAGCTATTGTGCATGTTTTCGCAGAGAAGAACTTTACTTTTCTTCCTCATTGGCACTGTTGCTTATGATTGTAGTTGTTTCCTACTCTTAGAGCCTCGGTTCATTCTTTTTGAAACACCCTGTATTTCTATTCATTTTAGATAAGAAAATTTCGAAAATATCAGAATTCCAGGAAACAAGAGTTTAAAAAATCCTAGGCGTTCCGGGATAAACGCAGAAAAGTTTCACCCATGATTAAATTTATTTCAAATTGGTGTTTTTAGAATACATATTTTTGTAATATATTGATTGACTTTGTTGTGCATTTAAATGTACGAATTTTCAGTAATAATATCTATAACTACTGTTTACTATCAATTTCTTTTTTAAACTTAATTTTTGGTTTGTATTATTTTTATTTTATTTTCTGTACAGTTTTGAGCAAATAAGTTTCTTTACAGATAAAGCATTTTGTTCATTTTTAGTCTGTAAATTTGTAACTTTGTGTTTTCAGATGAACTTATTCCTACTACAGAAGAGAAAATGGCAAAGAAGGTGAGTAGAACTTTAGTCAAATATATTTAATTTATGTACTAATTAATTTGAACATTCCTTTAATATGTTTCGACTTCTTGATGTTCTTGTCACATTAAATTGCTTCAGTTATATAAGTTATACAGTGAAACCTGTGTAAGTTGACCACTTGCGGTGCAGTACTTTGGTGGTCAACTTAAACAGGTGGTCAACTTATAGAGGGTAGTAACGAAAACTTTTTTTTGTCATTTCTTGCCTCATGCATTCATTTTTTAACTAGCTAGAATACTTTAAACTCACTTTCATTGTTTAACATTACTTTAAAACAGTAAGTAAAAATGTTATTAAAAATTTTTAGAGATTATTTACCAGAATGACGTGTAAATTATCATGCAAATTTAAAATGCCTGTAAATCGATCGAAAAAAAAAGTTTCATTGCTTATGAAAAACTACTTACTTGACATTAACAATTCCTAAATATTCATAATAAGTCAAAAGTGACTTAAATTCTTCATTTGATTTTTTCTTATACATTTGTAACAATGGTAATCTACTTTTCAACAAAATAACTCCTTAATGAAGTTTGGCGCATTTTCTGGGACTTACCATAAGCCCAATGTTTTTAGATAGAAACATAAATATTCATTGGTTTTTTTAAAAAATGTCTGGTTGCTTATTTGATGCCTAACTGATTAAACGTTTAGTACAATCTGATGCTTTTGCCAAGTGGTTAACTTACAAAGGGTTTTTTACAATACTCTAAACCAAAGCTGGTGTATATTAGTGGTCAAGATAGAGAGGTGGTCAAGTTAACAGAGATTTTCCTTTATTATATAAGATAGACTAATTCCGTTCCTGACAAAAGCGGTCAACTTAGACAGGTGGTCAACTTTACAGGTTTTACTGTACTTAGTGATGTAAAGCATCTGGATATTTATTTTTATGGGTAAATACCCAAAGTATCTACCCAAAGAGAGTTTTTTGCTCCACTAACATGCTAACACATACTGTAATTATTTCAACCAAAGAGCATAAAATTCTTCAAACTCTCATCAAAGTGCATGTTTGATAAGTGTCTGCCAAGTTGTCAAAATTTCGGTAGTGATCCAAAGCTCGGCATATTTCCCAAGTTCAAAATTGGTGTTGGTGACATTGTTGCCCTCTTTCCGGTCCTATGCTGTACTTACTTTGAATTATACAGTAAGAAAAAGATCAATAAGAGTTATTTTTTTCCCCTTTGTTTTTCGAAAAACATTGGGGGCGATACATCAGCATTTAGATGTTTTCCAAGGTCGATGGGCTGAAGTTTTCTCCAAGCTAGCCAGGAGATACAAAGGTTTTTACTTTTGCAAAAGTTCTAGACTAAACTCAATTCAAGCTTGGAGCTAATAAGCAAAGTGTTATTGGAGACCAAGCATTTGGAAACTACTTTTAAAATGTTCGTACTAAGTAACCATTTTTGCTGTGCTCAGGAATCCTTTAGCACCTATATCTGTGAAATTTGGTATAAGAAAATTTTGACCCTTGAGGAAGGATAGGATGCTCTCTGAAGCTATTTTTTTTTTTTTTTGAAAATTATTTTGTCATGCATATTTTCATCCAGTTCTTTTTTATCTTTTGATGGGAGCAAGATTTTAATTTTCTAGTTATAATGAGCTCTTTACTTAAATTATATTTTCTAGGGGAGAGGGATTTTTCCTCTAGTTCTAATCATGATGCATATCTTCATCAGATCCTTCCAAACAGATGATCTAAATCTTCGCAAACCAAATATAAATGATAAGCAATCTCCGTGGGTTAGTAAGAATGTGCGAACAGGGAATTTTCAAGAATGAAAAATAGGTTATTATTATTTATCCCAGAAATGCAATGATCAGGAATTACTGTGGGGCACACTTGTGGGAAGATAAATATTTTTACTTTTCTGATAGGCTTTTTTGGATGCTTGTAAGGACATAGATGAAGAAAATACAAATATTTTATCTCACTTCCTGTGTCTTTCAAACAATGCAAATCATGGTGTAGTGCATTTGAATCCCAATGAAAAGGTTAGTTTATTTACATTTTCTTATCAGTCATAAATTATTACTATTAAATGTCTTCTCAAAATGAGAGGTTTGTTGATTAGTGCTTTAGTCAAGAAGAGATGAAATTATTTCTGTCTCTTGTTTTGTCCCATGATAGCTTCTTTTAAATTCCATTGTCTTTAATTTAAATAATTATGCTATCTGTAAGCATCTCCTTGTCTTTCTCTGCAGGACTACACCACTGGTGTTAGGAGCATACATGGGAGTTTATTTTGAGAGGGGCACAAGCCAATGGTGCACGCAGGAATTTAAAAAAAGGGGGGGGGGGTTCAGGGTGGAAGGTCCACCATTCCATGGGTGCAAGACCTTCCGTCTCAGGACGGATTTCCGTCTTGGACAAAATTTCTGAGACGGAGGTCGGGACAGAAAGAAATTCGATGACTTTCTTTCAGTTTTTACGTAAAAAAGAAAAATTGAGAGTTTGAAAAATATGCGTTAATATTACTGAACCGCTCCATAACCACGAATTTACATCGACATTCTCTCGATTTTCCGCCATGGGCTTGTTTTGTTTGCAAAGTGCTTTTGGAGGAGTGGCTTTTTAGACTCGTGCCGTTTCACTTTTTTTTAATGTGTAAACTCTGTTATTTCTAACTCACTGCATTGCAGACCACGGAGTAGCTCGCTATTCTCCCTGATTTTTCAAAAATAACCGTCTCTAATTGAAATTTTAGCCTTTTCTCTTGCTATTTTCGATTATCCTTTCGTTTTTTTTTTCATTAGCAGTTTTTTTTGCAAACTTTACACGCATAAGTGAAAATTATCTGCGCTCTTAAAATGTCTTCAAGTTGAATCTGAATCATCGATTTAGAGTGATTGTTGATGAGATGAAATGTTTACACCACAACAAAGGGCATCCAAATGAAATTTTAGAAAGAATCAGGGTGAAATTTCAAGCGGGTTTGAAACATCGATGGGCAACCGTTCCTGCAGTTTTAACAATAGACTTGAGGAATTACAAAATTCCAATGTCATTCAATACAACATTCGCTAGAATGGAAATAGGGGGGGGGGAGAGAGAGAAAGAGAAATTAAACGAGAAAAATAACGGCAGCCACGAGTTTTGCGGAAAAACCCTGCTCTTGCAAAGAGGGCAAGTTCGCAAATTAACCCACGATATGAGGGTCTCAAAACGTTTATATCTTGGACAATTTAAGGGGGGGGGGGCTACTCAAGGGCTGCAGTATAAAATATTGAAAAACTGAATTGAAAGCCATTTTTGAAGCTAGGAGTGCTTCAGGATTTTTTCCTCCGCAAACTCTTAAAAATTTAAAAGTCAAAAATGTTTAGGCTGTCTTTAACGATGTAAAAATGGGGAGGGGGAGGTTTACAAAAATAGAAAACTGGAGTATTAAAAACACTAGTTTAGGCAATTTTTGGTGAATTTATGAGAGATTGGTTTTGGTGTTCTAACATGAAAAATGTTGTAGCTGATGTATTAAAATTTCTTTGAGACTATACTTAAATGGACCTAAGAGAAAGGGAATTTGGGACCCTCTCCCGAAAAGTGTTTGTAATTGAAGTCATAAAACTTTTAGGTTGTCTTTAGTAATGTCAAGAGGGGGGGAGAGGCTCTCTTTTAGGGTGAAATTCCGAAAGTGGAGTTTTAAAAGTGCAACTTTTAGACCGTCTTGGGGCTAGGGGTCCTCCTTCCTCGAAAATTATTCAAAGCTGAAGTATTCAGAACCATCGGCGCCCCATATGCAAAATTTAAAGGGGGGGGGCTCAGATATTTTACCCATGGTTTAGCAGGATATTTTCCCCATAGAGACCGATTTCAGTACAGATAAGAGTTGTTAAAATTTGATATTTTTAATAACCTATTCATTATAGGCTGGAGAAGAAATGTTATTTCAGTTTTTGCAAAGAAAAAAGTACCTAAAAGCAAGGAAGTTCTAATTTTAAAGGGGGGGACTTGAGCCCCCACTTGCCCCCTGATGGGTGCCCTTGTTCAGAACTCAGCTTTAGGTCATCTTTGGAAGCCTTAATAAGGGGGAATTCAAAGGCTTTCTCTCAATAAATTTTGGAACTTAAATTCTTAAAACTTCGGTGATGAAAAGGGGGAACCGCAAATTGAAGTCAAATTTAGTGAACTTAGGGAAAGGAGTTCGGGTGCTCTCTCCCCCGAAAATTTCTCCATACTGAAATATTGAAAGGCTATTTTGGCTATTTTTGAGTGGAATTCAGGGGGGGGGGGGGGGTCTTTCTCGAAACATTTTCGAAATTGACGTCTTAAAATTTTTCGGAGTTGCTCTTTCAATAGAAAAATAAATCTCAAACACAAACTTACATTGCCTTTATTAAACACAATGTGAGGAGGAGGAGGGGGGGGGGGGAGAGGTATTCCGTCGCCCAGCCCGAAATATTTCCGTTTCTAAAATTTTAAGAACTCTGTTTTGGGCTATCTTTGTATGATTTAAGGGGTAGGGTATTGGAAGAATTTTTCGAAAAGTTTCCGAAATTAAAGTATTAAAACTTTTAGGCGGTCATTAAGTCATGTTTTAGGTAAGGAAGGGTACTATTCCTAGAAAAAAATTTAGAAACTGCATCCTTAAAAATTCAAATTTATGACATTTGTGGTGAACTCAGAGGAAGGGGTTCGGGAGTTCTCTTCCGAAAATTCTTTGATGCTGAAATATTTAAAGCGCCCACTTTAGGCTATATTTGAGTGCCTTAAGAGGGATGTGATTCGGGAACACTGCCTGGAGTTAGGATTCATTTCCCCTATTTCTTTTTTTTAATTAATGAATATCGGAAAGTGTACCTCGTTTAAAAAATATAACTACTTTACTGAAGCGGTTTTTTTTTTATTGCTAATTTCACCACCTGCTGTCTAAAAAAGAATTCTTTTTCAAATGAAGACTGTATGGGGGAATGGTGCCAGTCCATTATCATTAGTCGCCCATACCCTTCCCCCACCTTTCCTTCTTTTCTGGCGCTACCTTGGGAAACTTTCCGATCAGAACTGATTTATGTTGCAAAAGTGAAAACCTTATGTCCCAAGCGATCTTATTGCTTGCAATAAAAATGTTTACGATCGGCAAAAAACTAATGGCAGGGAGCTGCGAACGCTTTTACCCCTTCCTTTTAAAATATCGTCTAAAATTACGTTTTTAGAACTTCAATTTCGAAATATTGTTGAAGTAGGGTAGGGTTCCTGAACTCCAGCCCTTCGATAATGCATTCAAAAAGCATATAAACGTATGAAAAATGGAGTGCAATTTTGTTTTTAAAGATTCAATTTCGGGAAGAGCCCAGAGCGCCCCCCCCCCCCTCTTTCTCTATTATTTTTGAAGGTCGCCCAATATTGATTTTGGGACTATCAGTTTGAAATAATTGATGTGAGAGTCCCTAAGCCTCCTTTCCCTGAACGTTACCAAAATGGCCTACCATTGCGTTTTTTGGACTTCAGTTTAAAAAAATTTCTGGGGGAGAGCTCCCAGACCCCCCCCCCCCATTATTGGCGGTTTTTAGGTTTTTGGAATTACGATAACGCTTAAATATTACAACTTAAAGATTTAAAATTCAAATTAAACACAGATTCAAAAATTGGCATTGTTAAAATCTACAACATTTATACACATAAATTTTTCCTTTAGCACGTATGCCGGGGGGGGGGGGGGGCTGAAAATATTTTCCGTCTTGAACACATTACCAAACTTGCACCCATGCACCATTCTCATATCATACTCCATCTCACATCTGAACATATTCTTTTGATTTTATCGATTGTCGGGGAAAAAAGCATTAGAAAAATATTGAATAATTACTTAGCATTAATTAATTAAATTAATTTATTAAAATGCAGCCCAGTGGCGCTGTGATAGGGCTTCTCGCTATGCTACAGGCCATTTTCCATTCCCGGGTTGGGCATAGTTGACTCAGCCATTCATCCCTTCAGTGAGTTGATAAAATTTAGTACCAAGCATATTTGGGAATCAAACACGGGGGGGTTCCGTGTTAGGCTGACCACCTTAACCGGAACATCTGCCTTGCTCCCCAGAGCCCTTGGTCAAGAAAACTAAGTTAGGCATAGTAAGCCTTGGCCCTCATGGATATTGTGCCATAGGGTTTGGTTTTTTATTAAAATACCAGATGCATTTACTTTTCTCATAATTGGAAATAAAAACAGTGAAGCAAAATCATCACTATAGAACAATTTAATGTACACATACAGTTTGATTTTGCAGGAAAAGAAAGAGGGGAAAATAAATTTTATTTTTTCATTTATTAAATCTGAAATTGTTGTTACCTTTGCTTGAAATTATTTTATGTACTACACACATAGGAGTATAGTCGATCAGAAAAACCTAAGGGTGATGGGAGGGATCTGTGCCTCCTTGGCCCTCCTGTTGTGTGTGCCGCTGTCACAAGCCAAATATTATAAGAACTTTCTAAATTTAAGCTTGGATATATTAAAATCCCTATTAACAACGGGTATTTTTGTATTTATTTCGGGAGGAGCCCAATCTCCTTTGCCTTTTTCCTTCTTTTAATACCCTTCCTAAAAGTATGCATTCGTGCTTGTAGCTATTAATTCTATTACAATTTTTAAGCAACAGCCAGTGCCATACAATTTCGCTCCATGCTGTTCCAGGGTTGTTTGGTTTAAACCACGGTTTAAATCAAATGGTTTTTTTTTTTCAAAAATGGGTTTTTGAAAAACTTGGTTTCCCCCCAAATGTTTTCATAAATTTTACAAATTCTTGCAAAGAGTAAAATCTAATTGATGCAAAGTAACTAGCAAAGTTTTATAGATAAATTACTGATCTAATAAATTTAGAAACTTATATTTAATATAAGTTTGCTAAATAGTTTTTTTTTTTTTTTTTGAATCGATGCATTTCTATTAGGTACATAAACATGCAAAACCAATTAATTTTTTCCACAGTTACATGGAGACAAAATCCAAGTAGCTCTTTTTTTATTTCAAAGTCTTTTTAGTCTTTTGCATTTCAAAATAGTCCAAGAAGCATATTTCAACCAAAACTTCATTTAGTACCTAATTTGCTTGATTACTTAAGATTTATTGAGATAGTTCCATTGTAGTGATGCATAGTGTATAAATTTTAACGCTAGAATATTCAAATGACAGGAGAAAAAAAAATAACTAAAGAATTCCAAGAACACCTAGAGTAGGCATAAAATTGCACACTTTTTGCATCCCTGATAGACGATGCAGTCAGAGCAAGAAAAGAAATACATAAAGTTATAAAAACAGAAAATATTCATGGAACTCGGCGCTTGTATAAAAAAAAATTTAATGCCAAATTTTCTCCTTTTAAAGAACTTTTTTTTTTCCCAATATAATAAAAGAAGTGTCATGTATGAATGGTGGAAGAATCAATAAACATTAATTTTCGTGACAGTCTTTATTATTAAAACATGTTAAGAGAGTATTTTCATACTGAAGCTTTTAATTATTTTTTTCCTTTGATAAAAAAATTACATTCCTAAATGCATTAAACAAGGAGAAATAATGTCTAAATTGGAAAACATAATTAGTTTCTTAGAACCTGCTTGTCCTGTTTCTATAATTGTTGTCACTGGTACATTCGACTTGTGATTAATTTGTAGATACTGCAAAATAGTTTCTATATGTTTAAGAATGCATGATTTTAATTTTACTTTTATTTTTTTATTCATCGCTGATAGTTGTGATTACGCGGAACGTAATTTACAAGGATTTATTCTTGGTTAGTTGTAATTAATAATGTCTGAACTATCACAATAAATTTTTTCTTTAATTATTTATACCGAGGCTCATTTACGTATTGAATTTTTTTTATAATAGTTAAAAATTTTCAAACAATATTCTCTGAAAGAAATCTCTGCGTATGAGGAAATAAAATTACGGGATTTTTAATCTCGATTATTTAATTAATTACACAGAAATTAGGTACAAATATAAATATTAAACATTCCTTCACAATTAATTGATAAAATGTTCATGATTTTCCTAAAATTAAATTGTTTTTCTTACAATTAGTGTTTAAACCAAATAAACCCGGTTTAAACCAAAAACCTGTTTCTTTTACCAACCCTGTGCTGTTCGTTAGTTGAAGTCCCCCCTTCCAAGGCCTACCTGTTGGCCCAGTCCGGAACCTAAAGGGGCTCAATACTTTTGAAATCGGGGGTGAAATTTAGGAGTAAGCAATATGGGGGGGGGGGGCGTAAAAGTCATTTGTGATGACCCCCAACATTCATCTTCCAACTGATATTCTTCATTGTGCTCTTGAGCACAAAAACGTTGGGAACTCCTGGACTAATCAATATCTTAGATAAATGTAGAGATATCTTATGAAATCTCAATTACATATTATTTCCTATGTATATTTTTTGTAATGTTCATAAATTAATTTGAAAATTCTAAATTTTATCTTATTTTCCAACAGGAGGTTGAGCCATTATTGTTTGAAACGGGAAAGAGTATCCAGGAAACTATGGAAACCTTGCATTCATACATTGAGTGCTCTAGGAACAAGGAAATGGAAATAATTATGTTTGCTGAGGTTAGCAAAGTTGCTGGTTGGAATTTAATGATTTGATCTTTCTTAAATTTCCCTATGCATATTAAAATGTAAATTGATGTTGTCTAGCATTAGGGTTGCTTTAGAGTCAGTTAATTATGTAAGCAAGTAATGGATTTAGAAAACTTATAATAAAAAATATTTTGTCACTGTTAAAAAGCAGAATGAGGTTTTTCAAAAGTGACTGGCTATTTCATGAATTGCATCCATAAATGTCATACAACTATATGATAGCCATTAGATTCTTCTCTGGCACTGCACTTTTACTGTTAAAAAAAATTTGCGAGTAAGCATTTCAAATATATTTTGTTTTCCCTTATTTATTTTGTTAAGTACAAAACTTTAAGATTGTTAAGTAGAATTCCTTCTTTGATTAAGGAGAAAACCAGTTTAGAAGGCCAAAATATTAGTGTTTTTATGAATTTTTTAAAACATGGATGGAATTATCAGAATTTGTTTCAACTTGGAAAATATTTTTTTTTTTTTTTTTGAAGTACACTTCGTAGTTTTTCAAGTCATTTCCACCAGAAATAGTGAAGTTAGAAGCTGATGCTTGTGGATAGTCTCCATCAGAGCTTGTTGCTGGTGTCTCTGTAATCATTTCATTTTTTGTTAACAACATGTTTCCTAAAAGAATATAAACCTAATTGTGATCCAAAAAGTTGAAAATTGCTTGTTTTTGAAGCATTTGATAAGAGCTGAATGAGGGGATACCTGAGCCACCACTCCGTTCCAGCTACCGCACGTTTTGTCGCTGAATCAACAGACAGTCACAAAAATGCTCATAGCATCAGAACTAATAGGAATTTTGCATTAAAATTTTGGCAACATATTTTTGAATAGTTTTTCTAACATATTACGACATTGGAAAAAGGTGAATTTTTTTAATCAGTTTAAGCTGGTTTTTCCCCTTAAATTTATAAAAAATTTTTTTCTTATTTCCTCTTTTTTTTTTTGCATGTTTTTTTGTATTGATAAATCGTTTGTATTTTTCCCACATGTTTTCTCTCATTTTACCTTTCATGCCCGTAAAAGAACTTAGTTTCTCCGTTCTTTTTTTGGGTGGGACGAGGTGGGGGGAAGGGGAGGGGGGGGGAAGCTGTCATAGCAAGCCAGGTATTTCAGTCGGTTGTACCATCTTCACATGGTTATATTTTGATTAAAATTGGTAATACAGCTGAAAACCATGGGTCCCTTCAGTGTGCAACCGGTGCTCTAGCATACCAAGGGTGCCCATATAAGGGTAAGGAGGGGGGTCTCGAGCCCTCTTTGAAATTAGAACTTCCTTGCTTTTGATACTTTTTTCTTTGCAGAAATATAAAAACATTTATCCTCCAGCCATTGATGAATAAGTTATTAAAAATGAAATATTTTAATGACTCGAATCTGTCCTGAAATCTGTTTTCATGGAGAAAATACCCTCCTAACCCATGGGGAAAATATGAGCGCCACTTACAATTTTGCTTATGGGTGCCCTTGTAGCATACCCAATGGTTTTTAATAAATTGCTTTAATAATAATGATGATCTCGTTTCTGTGTAATTTCTAAATTCCTCTAGCAGTACAATATTTTAGTTGTAGAATTTGTCACTAAACAAAATAGTATGTTAATAGCAGTGCTGCCAAAATGAATTCATTAGGAAGGCATATTTCCTGCCTTAGCTTTGGGCAAAGAAAATGAATCTGTACTCTGCTGTAATATAGCACTAAATTCTTAAATAGATACATTTTAAGAATATTTGCTAAAAGCATAATGACTTTTTATCTTTTGATTAAATAATGCGATTTAAAAATGTGTAAAATTCTCCCCCCCCCCTTAAAAAACCATTGTATCAAGTAACACTTTCAAGATCAGGAAAATTCTCTAAGTAACTTATTGTGTATTCATTTTTAGACTTCTTTTTCATCGTGATTTTTTTTTAAATACTAGAATGTGGAACACCAACCACTGTTACCTGTTTGCAAAGACATGAAGG
Organism: Uloborus diversus; assembly: GCF_026930045.1. NCBI lineage: Eukaryota > Metazoa > Arthropoda > Arachnida > Araneae > Uloboridae > Uloborus > Uloborus diversus. The sequence goes on from NC_072739.1 coordinate 103,818,709, forward strand.
ATGATAGAGAGATACAAAATAAAGTGATAGTGTTTTCAGATGTTCAGCATCATGCAAGCAAGGAAATGGAAGTAATAAATGCTAGTTAAAGGGTATTATGGTAATGATTAAGTCACAATAAATAACTTTATTTTATGTTTCATGCTATTGTTACAAAAAAAAAAAAAAAAAAAAAAAATCAAAGCTCAAAGCAGTTTCAGAAATTACCTACTGTATTTTGAATTTTTCTTCATTTTGTTTTTAATTCCTGCTGTATAATTCCTGCTGTAAAGTTTTTTATCTGGGAGTTTAACACGAATATTGATACACATGCATTTGAATATGTCTATCATGTGCATTCGTCAATAGTTGACTACCAAAATTTGTACCTGTACATCTGATTTTTTTTTTAGAATTGGTTTTACTTTTAATTTAAATGTGTTCATCATGTTTAAACGGTTATTTTTGTTGAAACTCAATATGCTATGTCATTTTACTTGCTACATTACAATAGTACAGTACAAAAAAAAAAAAAAAAAATCTAGCGGTTACAAAAGTCACAATTTTGAAAATAAAATCACAAAAACTTGCCTTTTAATTCTTCATAAACCATTTTAATCACCATGAATATGATTTTTTTTGCCTAGCTTCAATAAGAAATATACAAGGTCAAAATGCAATGAATGTAACCCTAAATCTGTTTACTTTCTATTTCTCCTTCATAAACTACTGTTATGAATGTATGGTCATGACTTTAAGGTGGGGATATCAGAAGTTATGTTGGCTACAAATTAGTTCTGCTTATTAGAATTGAAAGTCGGCGCAGTAATTGGATTGACTGGAAAAAGTAGATATATTTTATGCTTAGTTACATCAGATGAAATTTTCAGTCATATATGAGTGGGTGCTACTGTCTTATAAATTTTAAATTTTGTAATACTTTTCGTGGATTATTAGTCTCCCTTCTAAGTATAAAGTTCTGTATTCAATCTTTTTATTTACTTAAACTAAAAATCAAAACTCATCCGCAAAAAGCAAACTTAAGACCTCAAATCTTAAACCTCTTATTATCAGATCCGCATAAAATCAACCCGTATAATAATCAGATCCACACAAAATAAACCTGCTTAAAATGAGGGTCTACTGTATAATACAAATCTCAACTCTTTTGTTTATATAACACTTCCGATTTTTTCACCAATCTTTTAATCTTCTGGCAGGTTGACAAAAGCTTTCATTTTTCTCATCTTCCTACAAAGTTCTGTTGGGATTTTTTAATGTGCTATAAGTCAGTTTCTTTTTATTATTTTAAATAATTATTGAAAAGCATTAAAAAACTTTCTGATTGTTTTGAAGTATCTTCTGGTTTGTTGAAAAAATCTTTCAGTTTTTTTTTCCATACTAGACATAAATTTTCTTCCTTTTCATTAAAGTTGGCAGTCTTGGTTTGTTAAGTTTTCGTCGGCAGAATTCATCAGTAGAACTTCACTGATTGCTTGATGCAAGTTTTGAGCTTTGCTCCTATTTAATATTCAGTTGTTAGGTTACCAGTCCTCAACAAAGGCAGCTTTATCTTAAGATGCTCGTGCAGTGAAAGAAACAATGAAGTGAACTTTGGCACAGACTTTAAAGTGCTTGGGACATGAACTCTTTTGTAATGGTTTTAAGCAACTGTCCTAACAAGAGCAGCTCCATTTGCAAAGATAGTAACAAAATAAATAACACACTGAAGAATCTTTTTTTTTTCTTAAATTAGCCATATTGACAGATAATTTGTTCAATCTAGTATGATTGAAACCTATAAATTAACCCAAGGAATGACGCATTTCTGCTTCCTTGCATTGTATTACAGGTCTGCCTGCAGCCATCTCAGAATGACCTCCATCTCCAAACGACTTTCCTTCAAGTGATTGGTCTCTAACATTAATATTTCTCTTTGAGGTCCTCAAGTGTCTGTGATTTATTGGATTTCGTTAAAGAAAATATAAACATGTGCTAGCAAGTGCGAAAGGAAACCTATACTTATTTTGAAGTGGCTGTTTCTAGTTTCGATTTTATTTATAATGGGATTTAATGGAAGATATTCTAACAAGGGGTTTTACTTTTATATTCATTTGCGTAGGCATGGTAAACATCAAGTTATCTTCCCAAGGAGGAAATGTCTCAATGTATTACTGATCCATCTATGGATCTTTAGGGTGACAATGAAACAACTATAAATTATTTTTATTGTACTTCTTCATAGAGTAGTTACTTTCTAATGTCATACTCTGAAAAAGAAGTCAAAGAACTTAGACTGAGATGTGTAGTTTGCTCAAAGCACAGTAAAAGACGAAACATTACCTATGAGTGTAAAATGCTCAATGTGCATTGATCCATGCTTTGGAATTTTTCATGCGGCTGTAAAATTTTTATTTTTACAATATTCTTCAAGTATTTTATAATATTGAGTGCAAATATTTTTTCTGTTTTGTACAAAATATATTGTTTAATTTTGGTACATTTAGTTATAGTAAATAACAATATATTTTATATTTTTATTGTTAAATATCAACTATTTTCATCACAATATTTCATTATGATTGATATTATGATATATTTTATCATATATTAAAAAATGGTTTCATTTCTACGTAAAGTGTACATTTTATTCATTCTTATGTAATGCGTACTTTCCGAAATTAAGTATTAGGCTTAGCAGGAGAAATTGCCCTGGCTTGTACGCATAGTCCACGTGTATTAGCTGCAGTCCTATGGGAGCGCTATCTTCTGCGGGCTGCCATCCCGAATGAGTTAATTGATTTCTAGTCATTAATATGTATGCATACAAATCATTTTTGTTTTAATTTCGAAACAGTAATGGTGTTAATTATTTATTTTCTCATCTGCTTTTTCATTAAAAGATTTTTTCACTAGGTAGTTACTGATATGCTTGGAGAAACTGAAGAAAGTGTAGATTTGAATAAGTTTTTGATAAGATATGAACCTGATGATGAGCCACAGGTAAACACCTGAACATTTAAGTATCTATGATATTTTTTCCTTATAGTCGGGTGCCCTTTCCCAGGGCGACAACACACCCTCCCATCAAAAGAGAGAACCCCTTAAATGAGATCAAAACTCTTTGAAATTAACTCCACTAAAAATTTCAATGGTACAGTCTGTTCCATTAACTACCTGTAGTGTTTCAAAGCTTTGATGTTTTATCAAATTTGGCATTATTATTTTCCACTCTTCTAACCAAAAATTGTATGTACTCAGAGTGATAAAAGCTGTATCATGAAAGTTGCAGTTAATTATGCCATTTTATACCGATAAAGTTCGAAAAAATGTTTTTTAACGTTTAGTTCACATTGAAACAAGTCAACTATTTATTTACTACAATTATTAAGGTATCATTGCCTCAGAGCGACGGTAAGACATCTAATCCCAGGAATAACAGTAAGATATCCTACTGTTGCTTTGAGATGACAATATATCTCTATTAGTTCTACTGAACTGAGAAAAAATTTCTTCGCCCAAAAAAGCGACACTGATGACTAATGATGTTATTAAATATCGGTAAACAGAAAGTATATGCTGTAAGTAACATTAGCATTTTATAAACTTGTAGTACGAAGTTAGTAAATGTAAAATACCTTTTCTACAATATTTATGTACTTAACTATATCATTAATAAAATTTGTTAACCAAAATTTCAATGTTTTAGTAAAACTCTAGTTTCTGTATGTTAAATCAGCATCTTTAAGTGCTTGCGACTCCCAAAATAAATCCCCAATTCACCTGATCCCCTCCCCATTCTAAATTATCATATGGAACAAGGGCAGACTTGTGAGGAATAGAAGTTCCAAAATTATTATTTCTGGACCACCCTAATACACACGCACCTATATATATATATATATATATATATATATATATATATATATATATATATATATATATATAGTATTTTTCAAATTTTTGTTCTTTCTTGTTCAATATTGCTATATTTCTAAATTTGCAGAGTGGCATGAAAAATAAGCTTGAAATGGAAAGCAGCACTGATCCTTTTCTCCCCAATGTGTATGAAGATGAACATCCCTGTGATGTGAGTATAGAATTTTTTTAAAGTTTTGTTCTGTCCATACTTGAAAGTTCAAAGTAAGTTGCAGTTTTTTTTTAATTGAAAAATGCGATCTTTTTTTTTCAAAAAAAAAAAAAAAAAACTCAAAAGAAATGCTTCAGAGTTTGTTTCAAAATATTCTGTGAAATTGACACTATAAATTTTTGTTGATTTATTTGACTAATAGTAGAGAAAACCCCTATTTTTAGTTCTTAATCTGCTGTCAATTTGGAAAAAAAAACAGAAAAAAAGTACTCTCGGACTCCAATTTAACAAACCTCTGTTCACCGAATTTCGCGATTTAGCGAATTTTTATTTTTCCCCGACTAAAAGGAAGGCAAAACCCCCCTATTTACCGAATAATAAACCTCAAAATAACAAATTATTTTAACAGCTGAAAAGATTTTTTTTTTGTTTATTTGAATTAGGAAATATTGGATTGTTTTCCAAATGTTACATCCATACTGTCCGAAGCAAAAAGACTTTTCTTGGGTCAGCCATTTTTGACCGGCGAGGGGACAACCAAAAATAGTGATTCTGATGCAGAAAGCTATTGTGATACTCCCATTAAAACTTACTTTTCCTAATGCCATTACATGGCCTGGAAACTAAAAACGTATCTCATTCAATAGGCTGCAAAAGACACAGTATTTTTTTCTCTCCATTAAGTCAAAAGAGAACTATTTCGAGTCAAGTACCAAGGAAATTGTCAAACATCTATTACTCAGTAGTTAAGAATTTCAAACTAACTAGCATTTTGGAATGCTGAATGAAAAGTGTACTTTCTAACTGTGGATATTTTTGCACAGTTGCTCATAAAGGGTTTTAGGTAAGGTAAGTGCATTTTTTAAAAATTTTATTTCACACTCCAATATTACACAAATAACCCTGATTTAACATATAAAAGTTTCAGGCCCAGTGAATTCGTTAAATCGGGATCCGACTGCATTACATTTGGAAGGACATCTAACGTTTCTTTATCTTTTATATTTATCTTGGCTTTTCTTTTAGTATTACCTTTAATTTAAGAGTATATAACTTCTTTCCTATTTTTATCTACAATAGAGAACCAACTATTCAGAATACTTGGAACCATTTCTATCCTAGACATCTGCATTTCCTGGTTTTCTGAATAACTATAAAACAGTTTGCAAATTATTTCTGAACCCAAGCTACAATAATAAATATTAATCCATTTTAAAATAAGAAAAAAAAAAAGCAAGCCAGAAATGCCTCTAAATTTGGAAAAAAATATTAAATAAAAGAATAGTTGAAAGCCTTAAAATTTAAAATGTTTACTAGATTCTTCATTTTTTTTATAAATCAAGTTTTCACCATTGTAGTATTTGATGAAAAATGTTAGTGAGTGCAAATGCGTGATTTTTTATTCTAATGTATCAAACAAGTTTTTTTTTTCGTACACCGAGCATGCCCTCTAAAAGCAGAAGCTGTTTTTGTTGGGAACATGATTTTTGTAAGGGATCGGTTTTTGTGGTTACAATACTTGTTGTTGCTTTTCACTTGAATTAATATCAATAAAATTATGTTTTAAGTTCTTATAGTCTTTTTTTTTTCTTTTAAACCATCTCAAAATTTCTCTCTGTAGTAACTTATTAAAGTGTTAGATGTTTTTTCGCTCTTAAGCCGACTGAACATATCCTTACTAGGACAACTTAATGACATGGTTACGGTACAAGGTAAAATAGACGCCTTTCAAGGAAAAAGAAATCATTGACAAATGCTGTTGGGAGACCGAGATCTTTAGTTGTATAAATTTTAATGAAGGTAGAGAGAAGGTTTCTAACTAGCAAGTGGTATCCCATTATTCTAAAGCACATGCAGTACCTGTTTGATTTTATTTTATTTTTTTGCTCTTTTTACCCAAAGGCCAAAGAAGATCATAACAATGGAAATATGTGGATATTAGACCCATTAGCAGCAAACACTTGAGATAGTAATTTAGTGTGAATGAATCTCTTTTTCGAAATAGTTTAAAAACTAAATTCTGGTCACCTTTATCAAGATCCTTTCTTAAGCTCGCTGTCAAAAATAATGTCTAATATATAAGCCCAAATGCAAGGCCACGTTTCTCTTTAGACTGAAGACTTTGAATTACTGAAATGGGGGTCATGGCCCTTATGATTACCTCACAGATTCGCACTTGTGCCATTGAAACCAAGATTCCACTAAATAATTTCAAAGAAACATGAACAAATATTTTGCTAAAAATGTGCATTGCATAAACAAACTTGAACTTTTCACTAAACAAAATAGCACAATTATTTTGTTACTAATAAAGGCTACATTTGGCATTAATAATATTTTTAAAAAAAAATGCTTTCTGATCATTATTATGTAAATGTATTTACCCTTTTCCCCCTAAATTGATATTAATAGTCTGCCAAATATATGTCATACATTTAGTAGTCAATGACATTTTAAAAGTTGGTGACTGCTGTTAATATAATATGAATATATTTCTGAGATGGAATATTGTTTTCATTCACATTTTTAACACTAGATTTACGGAAGGGGTCATTTTGACCCCAAGCAAACTTTTTTGCTTCTCTATATTTTCATAAATAACTTAATCCTTCCTTGACTTTTCCTAAACCATTGTGCTGTGTAATAATATAAAGTTATCAAGAAAATGGTACTTTTTTGTTTGAACCCTTACTAAAGGGTTGAACCTAGAAAAGTTGGCTAGTTCACTTAGACTCCTTTTAAGAAAAAAGAGATACAATTGCATCTACTGGTGCTACAATAGAGCCGAAACTCAAAAATGCTCCTTGGAACATATTATTGCAAGAACTTGAAGCATTCATAATTTTTTTGTACATAAAAAAAGAGCATTAGTCGTGCAACTGAAGCAGCGCTGGTTGTTTTAAGGTATTTAAAAAATTTTTTTTAAATACGTATTTCATTGTCCTTAAAATCTCATGCACAGTTTAAAGAAACTGAATTTATTATAAATATATTTATTTTAAACTCATTTTTACAAATATATAACGTCATGTAGGGAAGAATGCAGATTTTTTTTCAGAGTGTCAAAATGACCTCTGCCATAATTCTAGGTGTACGAAGACCGCCGTAATTCAAGTGTTAAATGATAAAGCGTGCTCTGCAAATGCTATAAAATGATCTTGAATGAATTGTAATGTGCTTTTGTCTTTTTTGTCAATAACTTTAAAATTTAAGTTTCTAGAATTTGTTTCAAAATCTTGAAGAGTTTCAAATTATGTTTCTAGATCTTTTGTTCATAACACAAGTTAAGCCACATTTATATGATGTATGTTTTTTTCTTTCTTTTAAAGGATGCCATGTTATTAATTTCTGAATTGAAAACTTGTGGTAAGTCATTAAGAGCTTTTTCTCCTCCTAAACCTTTTTATTTATTGGCTAAGTGAACCACTCTTAAAACAATACTCTAAGTTTGCAATACTCTCAGTTTGCGCCAGGGTTGTTTGGATTTAGATGTTTTTTTTTTTGTTTACCATGCTGATTTTTTTAAAGATAAATCCATAGCTAGATAATATAGACGTACCTGTGCAGATACATTTGCTGTAGATATGTGCATTGGTTGAAAATTATTAATAATATCCATATTAAAAACTGATTATCTTCAAAACTTGAAGATAAATTAATGAAAAATGTTCATCACAAATACATTATTGAAAGCAAAAGGCTTTTTCTTACTAAAAATTTTACCTATCCATTGTATGTTGATTTTCATTCCTGCAGATAATTTTGAGCTATGTGTGCAGATAATTTATATATTTGTCTTACTATGGTTAAATCTTTACTCACCAAATGATTTCATGAATTTTACATGTTATTAGAAAATGTAAAATCCAATTTGTGCAAAGTAGTCAGCAGAGCTTTAACTTAAAACTTGCAAAATTATTTTTCTTTTAATATACCATAAGATGGGGTAACTTTGGGACATTTTTCAAAGTTTTACTCAGTTTTATTTTCAAAGTAAAAAAACGTAAAAAATCAATATGTCAGATGAGTATTCCTATTAGAAGATCTGGTAAAAGAATAACTCTAGTTGCTATGTTATTTCATAAAATTTGTTTTTAATTTGTCCAAATTTTACCCCATTGATTGGGTTAACATTGGAACAGTGCTTAATCCTCATTAAAAACAGTAGGATAGATGACTTTGTATCAATGTTATCCCACTATTATTACACAAGCGCATTATCTACATTAGAAACAACAATGGAAAGTAGTTTATATCAATCCTAGAATATTATATTTATCAGGTCATTACAGATATTATTTCAAACTAAGCTTTGAAATATTACTAATCAAATGGATATTGTAACTAATATTATTTAAACACTTTGGTAAGTGTTGTTTTTGTCAACCAAATCTAAAAGGTCGCTGTAAACTTTCAGCTCTTTAACTTCGAAAAATTCTCAGTCTTATAAAACGTAAAATTTGTAATACCACAGTTACTTCTATATTAATCACTTGAGATGAAATTTATCAATGTGCGTACTGGGGTGGTTCAAAAATAAAAACTTTCTTCAGCTGGAGTTCAGGACACCCCCTATTTTTTTCAGACTTACTAATAGTATTATGCTGTAAAAGTTTTAGCTTCTTATTCAAATTTTTATCTCATTGTGCAATGACCTCTTAATTCAACATTAGCTGTAGCATAAAAAAAGTGACAAATTTAGAAACATTTAACTTCCCCAGCTGTTTTACATGATTATTTTATTGCAATGTATATGCATATTACTCGTGTCTATTATGTGTAGCATTGTTTTAGCTAGTTCAATGTATTTTTTTAACCCCCTTCCCCATACTTATGAAGTTTCGGGGAGAGGGTTTAGCACCCTCTTTCAGTTCAAAATAGGAAGCTAAAATTCTTCCAGTATATATTACTATCCACAAGTCTAAAAATATTGAGGGGTGAACTGTTATCTGAGGCCCCTAGTTTCAAAACCGGATACTTGCAAAAAATTCGATTTTCTTTTTTTTGTTAATCTTGTAGAGAATCATAAGGCCTATTTGCCTGCTCAATATTAGGTTCAAAAACCACTTCTTTCCCCCTTGAAATGGGGCGGGAAGGTCTGCCTCAGTTTCAAAACCGGACTTTTACGTCTCCTGTAAAATTTGGTTTTCTACATGTATCCGGTTTTGAAACTAGGGGCCTCATCTAGGAAAAACTTCTTCTTAGATGTATTTTTGAACCACCCTAGTATGTACAGACTTGAATGTAATTTGGTGTGCGCAGTGCTTGAGACACAAGCAAAAGTTTTACCAAAACAAGAATTTTGAAAAAGAAATGGAGATAAAAATTTTGCTGTCACATCAAGTGCAGTGGACTAGGGTTCTGACAACTTGCCGTCAGGTAGCTGCACAAATAAAAATTATTCACAGTCTCAAAGTTAGCCACCCAGTCCCAAAGCTACCCCGTCTTACAGTAATGAAAGTTTTCTGAATAGATTTGTTTAAGCAACTTTTCTTATTAGGAACAAATGTAAGGCAGACCAATTATGTTTTTTTCTGAAATTGCGTGAAGAAAAATTCAAAGTACAGTGAGCGCCGGATAATTGAATCGGTAAATCAGTCTCTTTTATGAATCAAATTCTCAAAAACAGAACAAAATCTAGCTTTGACATTTAAAAACTGCAGGATAATTTGATCAACTTGACTTGATTCTTTTAACGCCTAGTGGCCCATAAGGCCGCAATTTGAATCAAACATGGCACTTGAATGAAGCATTTGTGACTAAATATTGCCCCACAAACACATGGTGCATCAGCGCAGTCTCTTTCCTTCTTTGCCTTTTTTAAAAGTAAAATGTGATTTTTTGAACTATTAATTTTATAAATAATAAAAAAGAGGGGGAGGCAGGATGTTGCACACTTTTAGTGTTTTTTTCTCGGGAGAAGTCGAATAAAACCACTGACATGGAGCAATGTAGAGGAAAGTTTTGCAGTCAAGGCTATGTAGCATTGAGTTTGAGGTGCAAATCATGAGGACTATAGGTAGTTTTATGCCATTAAAAAAGTGTCAAAATTCAAAATGTGTAATCAACAGCAGATACGTTTTTCAAAGCAGGAAAGTCGAAATTTGAAATTGCTTTTTCATACTGTTATACGCTAAGTTTAAATAATTAAAGAATGAATATTTTGAGTGAATGACATACTTATAGAGGTATTTTATCTGGTATATTGCAAGTATATTTTATCTTGTTTCACTAAAAATTTAATTAAGTCCTATAAAATTGTATGTAGAACTCCAAGTACCACAAATGTTGACTCATTTTTGCTTTATTGTATCGGCCACTATCTTGAATCAGAACTGCTTAAGACTAACATGATTTAAATAAACGGTGGACGTTGTAGTTTGTTGTCTGTATTCATTTTTTTTTTCAGTCTCTTAAATTTCAAAACATCTGAAAAAGCATATTTCAGCCAAAACTTCATTTTACAATTTAATTTGCTGGATTGCAAAAGCATAATAGATATACAGTACCTTTGATGCAAAGAGGCTTAGCTTCAGGGGCCCCCTTAACTTGCTGGACATTAAATCTTTGTCCCCAGAAGTATAAAGAAATTAGCAAAAAAAAATCAAGAAGATTATCTATTTTTTCTAATTTGTATGGCCTTAAAAGTGCATGTAGACGATCTTTGTTAATCTTAGGGTGGAAAAGCGGTGTTTTCTCGGCCATTTTTCTAGATTGAAACTTGAAAAACACAATTGCTATATCTTTTCCTTAATTACATTAAAGAGTAGGGCCTTTGGGGGTTCTCCTACGAAATGTTTTCAAAATTGTAGTTCAAAAAGTTTTAGATGATCTTATAAGATATTTAGGGAAGAAAAGATCTGGGGGCCCGCCCACTCCCAGAAATTTTTCGAAAATAAATAACCTAAAATATGGAATTGTGGACCATGATTGATATCGTTATGAGGATCGACGATTTTTCAAAATTGGAAATCCAGAAACAATTTTATTTGACTTTCAATGATGCTAGGGGAGTTTTTGGAAGCTTTACACCTGTAATTTCTCAAAATTCAGGCCTTAAAATAAAAAGTAAGGCTATTTTAAATGATGTTGGTGCTAGGGACGAGGGGAGGACACTCCCCCATAAAATATTCAAAGTTAGTTGTTATAATACGGTTTTAGATCATCTTTGGTAATGTTAGTGTGAGGAGAGGTTTGAAGATGACTAGCTGACCCACATGAAGCATTTGCACTCAAAGGAAGAAATTTCTGATTTCAATTCCACCACGAGATGCTATAGTAAAGCAACAAAATAAATTGAAATTTACGCTTCTACTTAGTTAAAATATTTTGCGTAAAAAACTGCGATTGACAGTGTTTAAACCAATGTGCAACTCCTTACTTGGTGAACGCCCTGGTGCCCCCCCCCCCAAATGTTTGGGCACGCTACACCTCTGTTGATGCAATCTGTAGTGAATATAAATCTTAACTCAGAATTTTTAAGTGACAAGAGAGAAAAAAAAAAATGATGCCCAAAAGCCTGTAAGCATGAAATGGCTCTAACATCTGCACTTTTTTGGGCATATATCTACGATACAGTCAGAGCAAATTAAAAAGGATTTACTAATAAAATATCTATGTAACTTTGTTCACTTTGAGGAAAATTTAATGCTTTATTTTCCTCTTTCCTAGAACTTTCTTTTATCTCAAAATAATGAAAGAAGTCCCCCGTATGAAGGATTAAAAAATCAATATGGGTCATTCTCCTAAAAATGTTCATTTTGATCTTATTAAGTTCTGAAAAATAAGAGTAGGTGGAATTAGCTGAAACCTTTTATAGAGACAAATATGTAAGAGCTTTATGAAATAATATTTTTTGAATTGCATTACACTTAAGCGTCATTTCCTCACTAGCAAGGAAATGATAAATTCATTAATATTTGATGTTATGCCTATTTGCATCTAAATATTCTCAATTCATGAAGTAAGTTACGATTATTCAGTTTTCATGCATTACTTTTATTTTTCTATGAAATATAATGTGAGGGAATAACGGATGCAAAAAACCTTATCTGGTTTTTACTTTTTTTTACAAAAAAGGAAGTATTGTATTCGCAAAAAAATTTTCACTCAAAAATCGGCCTTAATTTCCATTTTTCTCACCCGTGAACGAATGTTGCGTTTTTTCGACCCGACCACACGTGGATATATGCCTAGGAACCTACAGACACTCGAAATATCCATTTAGATGATCCCTGAGTTAATTACAACGAATCTTCTCGTGACGTCCGTATGTATCTCACATAACTCAAAAACGGTATGCCCGAGAAAGTTGAAATTTGGTACGTAGACTCTTAGTGGGACCTAGTTGTGCACCTTCAGTTTTGGTTGCATTCGAATGTTTCTAAGGGGGTCTTTTGCTCCTTTTTTTGGGTGGAAATCATTGTTAATTTCGATGTAAACTCAAATGGTGTTATAATTTGTTGGCCACTTGGCGATCTATCGCCAGTCTTTAGGTCGCCAAGTTTTGACGCCAACTCGGTGAAAAATTTGGCGATTTCTTTAAACTTGATTTTAATTTGGACACTGTTGGTGATATTTAGAAGGTAAAAAATTGAATCACATTAAAATTGCCAATGATGGGGAAATGACATTAAATTGAGTAAAAACAAGTCATGTGATGCACACATCAGCTCGTTTGCTTTCATATTAACTTCAAGTAAAAATCTGACAAATTCAAGACGCAAACATTCTGCAATATTGTTCTGAATTTCAGCTGTAAATTTATTTGAAATGTTTTATTTTGCCACCATGTTTTATTTCACGTAGAAGTGCTTTGATATGCAGACGGAATTTTCATGGAAGTTCATTTCTTTTTAGGTTCAGTATTTTCATTCAGTCAAAATGATGAAGACATACTTTCAATATATGGATAGCTGAAGCATGAGACTGCAGTGCAGTGAATTTGAATTTATAGTTGAGCTGTTAGTAACACTTTTTAGATGTACTAATAAAACCTTGTAGGTAGAAATAAAATCTTTAATCATGTCTGCTCTTCTCCATTCTAAGATTTTATTTATCAGGATGTAACAAATACTGGAAATGTACTGGAATTTTTTTTTTTACAGACTGGAAAGCCTGAATATTAATTAAAAACTGAAGAAATTTTGTGCATTGGAATTACGAGATATAAATTTTGAAGCTATTTGATTGGAACAACCTTGGACGTGATTTTGTTTCCTTCAAAATTAGTTTTCCAGTTAAATAGTGTTGGTTAGTTTGATAAAAAATTAATTTGGGTTTATTCTTATCATTTGTAGGAAAATGTGTATAACAGTGGAGCAACGTTGGATGTGATATTTTCTCGACAGCTTTTCAAATATAATAGCCCTCTCTCCTGCAAAATTGGTATTTTGTAACATCCAATGCTGTTCCAGCCAACTGCCAGCCATTCAATTACATTTTATTTCAGAACTTGAAAAGCTCTATTTAATAAAATATTTGCAGTCTATATACAGTGAACTCTCTCTATCTGAACACTCCCTAATGTGAACACCCCGATATTCTGAACACATGTTCCCCCTGATTAACCCTGTTCAATTATTTACTCTCTGTATACTGAACATGTTCACAATCGATACACGAGAATTCCTAGGAATCAAATCGGGAAATCTGACATACATTCACAATTTTATCACAATGATTTAATGGCATTATGATGAAAGTAGGAAGTTAAATTATTTTCTTTGGTATTACTGCATCGTATAAAATCATTCAGCTGAGCAATATGAGCCTGCAGTTTCTGCCACTGAACTGCATATTTCAAGAATCCAACAATTGTATCAAATAGTATTCAAATCCCTTTAAAGTAAAATACAGCTGAGAATAAACTAGAAACATTTTCACTTGGATGATGTACCTTGCATGAAAATACACAATACAAAAAGAGTTTAAAAAATTACTTTTTTTTAAGGTATTGTACCCGATAGCTGTACTGCAATATTTTATTGTTAAATGTTATGTAAAATTTTTTTAAATGTCCTACAAAGTTGAATTAAAATCTAATCCAAAATTTACCCTTATCTCATTAACTGGGATTGCTCACAAGGCAAAGTACTAAACATAGTCTATTTATGCAATAGAATACATATAACGTCATACATTATCCAGTCTCCCTCTATAATGAACACCCCCATAATCTGAACACTTTTGTTTAGTCCCATGAGTGTTCAGAATAGAGAGAGTCCACTGTATTAGTTTTTATTCTTAGAAATGTACACCAAACTTTAACTATTGAAAGAAAAAGTTCTTCTATTTTCTAACTGCCAGTAGATTTCCAAGTTCGTAATGCCAAAAATTATCCAATTTAGTCCAAACATCATTCAGCAGTTAATTTTGAGTAGGGTAAATTTTTTATAAATTGCTAAATGAAGTTTTTTTTCCCAATTAAAAATTTTTAAACAAGTTTTTCTTTCTTTGTAAAAAGTTATTGCATGCATTTACATATAGCTGTGCTACTCACAAACATACTTATATACCCACACATTAAAGGAAAATATGTGTTAAAATTTTAACTTAAAAGTTTCCTTTACTTGATATAATTGTCTCGTGTATACATTTAATGCAACAAGTAGCATATAATACTTTGGTGCACAAGAAAATATTATCTTGCAGCTCACATTATCATAGTGTTTTTATACGGTTATGTGGGATACTGAATGTAAAAAAAAAACATTGGAATGTAAAAATTTTTAGATTTCTGAATACATTATGTGCAATTAATTCCAAAACTTTCAGTTTTTCTATAAGTGAAAATAAACCCTTCCTGAAAAAAATTAATAAAAAAAAAAAAAAAATTCTTCAGAAATTTTTTTTTTTGACCTTTTCTATCTCGAATCAGATTATGTACCATTGATGTGAACTAAGGGAGACAAAGAGTGGGACAATACTATTCCAGGGTGGCGACAGATGAGGGAAAAGTCAGGGAACTTTATTAATCAGGGAAAAGTCGGGGAATTTTGAAAAAATAACAAAAAATCAGGAAAAATTGATTTTGTGAAGAATTTTTTTTTTTGCTTTACAAAATTAAGTGCTTTAATCCCCTACGCATTTTCCACCAATTATCTGTTAAAAAAAAAGTAAAATTAATGAGGTGCGATTATACATTACTGCATATTTGTGCATCTTTTTTCCTCAATGACAAAGTACTGATGTCTTACTTATTAACCACAGGACGAACTTTCTAAGATTGCTTCTGTGTCTGTTAGGTTGTTTATTTTACCTAGCTTGAAATTTCCTTTTACGCTTTCAATGCTACATAAAATAAACAACCATACAGGCAAAGAGGAAGCCTTCATTAATGCCTTAGCTCCTTTGCCTTTATTCCATTGTCTCGAAGTAATTAGCGTACTGTAATCACGATTTCAAGAAGAAATCTTTGGTTTTTGAATCAATACTATAAAAGCTTAAAAGTTGTTACTTCTTCGTGTTTTTAATTTAATTGCTAAAATTGAACTTTCAATAAAAAAAAACTTTGTTTTTTGTCATTATACTATTTGTTGTCACAGCAGATTATAAAAGTTTTCTTTTCTTCAGACTTAAGTGATTCCTTAATTTTATATCCAAGTTGTATTCTTCTTTTATATATTTTAAAATTAACTAATTGCTTTTTTTTCTTTCATTTCAAAGTTGCCTGTTACAAAAGCAATCTAAGATTTTTTTCGTTACATACTGAAATCATTTGAAATAGAGTTAACTTGTGTACTTAAGTAAATATCTTTATTTTTTTTTGCTACAATGCTGTATTCCTTCATTAAAACCTATGTTATTGATTAGAGAAAAGCTCCCTATGAATGGATGTCAAATGGCTTCATCTGTTTTGCATAAATATGTCAATTAGTTACATAAGAATAACTACATTACTTCTATTCTTTCACTATTACTTGTTATTCTTGCAACAATTATTATACTGTTTGAAAACTTAGTTCAAAATAATTTCAATTACTTTTTAGTTCTATCATAAATACACACATGTTTTTAAGAGTTATTTTAATAGTTTCTTAAAATTCTTATGTTAAGTGGTTTCTGGAAGTAAAGTTTTTTTTTTATAATTTTCTATAACTTTTCCATGTAGAAAAATTTAATATACTATTTTTTAGGTGTTTTTTTTCCCAAAAAAATTGACTTGATATGTTTTTTTAACCATTTTATTAAAAAAGTAGCATTTTTTAAAAATTTATCTAGTTCAACAACTTTACACAACTTAAAACGTTTAAAATACTGCATTTTATACAAACATACAGTGGATTTCAAGCATTGAACTATACTGAAACAGGAATGCGTGCTGCGGGAGAAAAGTGTGCTGATTTCTCCCCTCCACTTGACAGGAGCTAAGATGGAAAAGTAGCCTACGCAAATTTAGCGTTATCCTCGTAGGCCATGGAATCTGTCAAACGCTCTGGTTTGGGAAATCTGCTTTGCTCACTCAGGATACAAGAGTAAATCACATTATTTGAAACAAGATCCTTTTTAAATTCACACAAAAATGCATCATGACTCCATAACATATTTTTATAATAAACGGATGAACTCCGCTCTTTACTTTTTTATCATTATTTAAACGTATTAAATAAACAATCAAAGTGAAGGAATATTAAGAGTTTCTTTTTTAAGTTTTAAGAACATTTTACTTTTAAATCTTCACAGAATGCGTCTGTCAAGAAACGGACTTGGAAAATCTTAATCCTTGATAGAAAGAATCCACAGAAGATATTGCCAAAAGAGTTATGTAAAACTGATTATATTATTACAATGAAAATTATTTATAATGGCAATGACAAAATGAAATATATGCACACAACAAAGCACATAACACAAAAAAAAAGAATTATTTTTTATTTTATCACGTGAAACATTATACAATCGTTTATGTGATCACTGCTAACAATTTTTGAACAAAATCAATTTATTTAGTTTTTGCCGCACTGTTGTGGTGTTTCTATGACAATTATGAAGTGTTAAATATTTCGCATGAGAATGCAGTCTTAAATTAATGTACGTTTCAATTATTTTTGTAACCATTTGAGATTCATGAAGATGCTCACATCCGATTTCTTCTGTTATGGGGTGAGCAAATTTTAAACCTTTGTTCAGAATATATTCATTTGCCATTATTCTAACTGCTATGTTTGTATTATTTTTAAAGAAATTCCGTTTTGATTTTATTATTTGAAAGGCTTTTTCGGAAGCACAAATAATTTTAAATACTATATCTGAGCACATAAACAAGTTACCCTTCGAGACATGAGACGTGAATGCTTTGGGATTTTTGGAAGTTAAATTGTTATTGTACCGCTCTTTGTCGAGTAACATGTCAATACACATAATGCAAGTACAATTTTGTATAATTTTAGAGATCACAAAGCCCCCTATGTAATATAATATATTATTTTGGTAATTAGTGAGGGCGGGTACTCTCTAAACATTCCGAATGCATAGACAAAAGCATGCTGTCATCATCAGAAAAGTTAGCCTTATCAATGACAGCACACTTTTTACTACGATATTCAAAAATTGTGCATAAGTTTGTGTCCTGCAGATTTGCACAATTTCCGTTATTGGAATGGATGCATCTACAAAGTAGTAATTTTCTCAAAGACCACTTAAATTGGAGGGTACTGGGATTGTTATAAAAAACCCCACATGCTCGAATATTGCTAAAAAATAATTCCAAGTGATCTTGGGAACATTTGTAGATGATTAAATAATTCAATGGATTTTCAGGCTTTTGAAATAATTCAATACTCATCTGCTGTACAGTTTTGATACAAATCAAAAAGCCTAAAGCAAACATTTTGTGGGGCGTTTGTAAGATTGGTATGCCATCAATTTTCAAACTAAGAATATACTTTACAGCATCATCAAATTTTCTCTCCCACCAAGCCCTATTTCTTAAAGACAAAAGACTTTTAAATCCTGTCCCAAACGGATTTCTGCTATTGAGTAAATCGAATAACATATCAATTATCCGAATAAACTCTATTGTACTGTTAGCTCCAGAAAAAATTTCATTACCCGACTTCATTAAAAATTCCAAAGCATCAGCAGTACTGGAACCGAGGGTTTGCGCTGCCAAAGATACATTCATCTTCTTGTTTTGATCATTGACATGAGCTCCGGATAATTTGTTTGCAAATTTGAATCCTACATTTTTTTGCAGTTCATTCAGTTTAACAATATGGGTCCTGATCCAGAAGTTATATTAATTTTTTCAGCTAGTGTGTTTCGGGCTAACTTTAACATATGGCAAGGATCTAAACATGCATAAATTGAAACACCTGAAATTGGATTGGAGAAATTTGTTTTTAGACAGTCATAGTCAGGGTTGGCTTTCTGCCGGCAGAAACTAGTTTTTGCCGTGCCAGTGGCAGAAACTGGTTATAACCGGTAAAAACCGGCAGAAGCTGGCAGAAACTTAAAAGTGTCTTTAATAACTTTACTTAACTTTTAAAGTAATTACTAAATGATATTCGTTTAAATAAACTGAGATATCAAACATCATTTCATCATTGTAAAAAATAAAATACTATGCTAGTGCCCTTGATTTAGTTTCAAAAGAGAACTTTTCAACTGCAGATGCTCAAATAAAGGACAAAAATCAGATGGGTTCTTAGGCAAGAGGACTGACATACAGAACTAAAAACAGGAAATTACTGATTTTAATTTGCTTGCTTTATATGCTTCATCTAAATTGCTTGTGATTGAAATTATCACATGCTTCAAGAAGAAAGTGTCAGAATTTTACTTGCCAATATTAACCTAGATTTTGTATGTGCCTAATGTCACAGCTTTACAAAATAAATTGGCCCCATTTCTCCAAACTTATTTTTCCAGTCAAATTTTTACTGTTTCCCAAGGTACTAGATGGTGGACCAGTTTGAAAAAATATACAACAGATGAAAGTTCCACGAATATTACTTGTTCTTTGATGCATTGCCTGCTAGCTCTTCTGTTGCAAGAATAGTCCTAAGTTCCTCATTTGCACATTAAATTGAGAAAACTGTTTGGATTTTTGAAACCACTTTTTCTAAGAGGGGGGGGGGAAGGTCCAAACAATGTAACATTTGTTGCAAAGTAACAATTGATTGTGCTTTAATTAACAAATTAATTATTTTTTCCATATATTTTCTACTGTGTGTCAATAATCAATTTTTCGTCATTTTGTGAGTTTTTGCCAGTTTCTGCCCCAAATGTGGCAGAAACTGGTTTTTGCCATGCCGGTTTTAACCGGTTTCTACCAGTGGTTTTAACCGCCTTGGCAGAAACTTGCTAACCCTGGTCACAGTCGATGCAGCCTGTGAGTTTACAACCAAGTAATTGAAAAGACTGCAGGTTGCTGGACGCACAATCAGTTGTTAATCTCCAGACGCGCATCCCTATTGTGTTTAGCTTCCTAATACCCATTTCTATTAAAGTGGATAATACAGTAGAGTTAACTTTATCTACAAAAAAATAGCCAACAGGGTACTTGCATCGTTTTATCAACGACACAATTATTAGCACTAAAGCTTAGTCAAGACAGTCTTCTTTTCCTCCCAGAACGCTGCAGCATTCAACGTATCCAGAATACTTATTTTGGATTTATCCCATTTTTTTTTCTTTTCTCAAAGACATTGAATCAGCTACCAAAGCGACATCACGAAGATAGGAATTTTCTTCTGGTATCAGTTCTTTTTCCAAAAAACATAGTGCTTGATCCAAAAATCCTGGATCGCAATTAACAGTTACCATCCAAGATCTAATAACCACAGGGTGGGGAAGATGAAAGCAATTTTTGCGAATGTATCGGTAACATTTCGGTGAGTAGAAATACAAAGTAACAGCAAACTCTTTCATCAATTTTGAGTACCGCCTTCTGGAAGCTGAACAGTTGGAATTTTTCAGTTGAGTCATCAGTAGATTTAACGGAAATTTTCCGAACTTTTCATTAAACATGTTCATGATTTCAGGACTCATGTTGTCTTTTCTTCTTCACAGTAGATAGAAATTCTTTCAGAGATACTATTTTTGTTTCTTTTTGTTTCACTTTTTGTCGAGAACAGTGGCGGCGCGAGAGCAAAAGTAAACGTCGGCGATGCAGTTTTGCGAGGCCCTTTTAATCATAAAATATTGTGAGACAAATAATTGAATTCATAGAATTAGTTTTTGTACTAACTATTGGCACTTAGGGTTCCCAATTCACTTAATTGCTGGGACAAAAACATTTCGTGATTAGTAGCACAGTCAAAAAGAAGTTTTTTTCGTGGTGGGGGGAGGAGCCGGCACTTTGACTGTGGAAAAAATTACCTGATAGCAAGGGGGGTCTGGGGGTTCTCCCCGGAAAGATTTCGAAATTTGTAGTTTAAAAACGCCATTTTGGGCTGTCTTTGCTGATGTTAAGGTAAAAAAGGTACAGGGGGTCTCGGTGGAAATTTCTAGAAATTGAAGCTTTAAAAATGCAATTATAGGCCATATTTATTGACTTTAGGGTCAGAGACTGTCCCAGATCGATTCTTTAAAAAAAAAAAAAAAAAAAAAGTCAAAATCAATTTCCTGCAAATTCTCGTAATTGAAGTTTCAAAACGGAATTTTAGACAAACTTTGAAGATTTTACCGGAAGGAAGGGAGATCCCTCGAAAATTTTTGAAAATTATGGTCCTAAAAACTTAGGAATATTTTATATTCAGGAGCCATTCCACTTGAACTTTCTGTTAATGAAGTTTAAGAAGCCTAATTGCTTATGATATAAAAGAAAGGCGATATGGGGACCCTTGCCCGAATATTTTCCGAAATTCAATCCTTAAAAATGCGATTGTATTGCCATATTTTGTAATATTACGCTCGGTAATTTTTGAAATTCAAGCTAAAAAACGCAATTTTAAGCAATTTTCGACGTTGTTGAGCATTTGGGAGCTTTAAGCTGGAAATATCGCGAAGTTTAAAATCTGGAAACAAAATTTCAGTTGCTCCATAATGCTTTCGGTGTGTGTGTGTGTGTGTGTGTGTGTGTGTGTGGAGGGGGAAGAGTTCGGAGGAGCAGCATTTTGGATATTTTCTTACTTTTAGATGAACTTAGGAAACAAAAGAAAAGAACTGAAAAGAAGAGAAAAAAGAAAGGGGGGGGGGGAAGAGTTAGCTGATCAATTAGCTGTTGCCAATGAATATTTTTAATTCAGGCCCCGACAGAATTGGGCAAACATTTGCTAAGGCTGACTCTGTGCAGTCTCTCCTGCACGCACTATTTTGATTACTTTTGCGTCTGTTATATTCAATGAGAGCTTCAATCGAAAACATGGAAATATCTTAAAACTTCTGAGAATTTTGCGAGGCCCTATCTGCGCGAGGCCGTCGGCACCGTACTAGCAAAATTTCTTGCATCAACCTTGACAGATCTTGATATTATACTGACGGCGTCAATATTGACGTGTTTCATACTGCATAAAGCTTGCATAAAGGTTAAAAAGCAATATTACAATAACAACACGTATGCAACATTGCATTCATCTTAAAATATCAATATTGATATTACCTTACAATAACAACATTGCATACATGTTGACGCCGTCAAGATGATATTGATTTCATGCTGTCGCCGTCAAGGTAATTAGTACACAATAGAACAGGTGGACCTTCGTTGATACTTGCGCATGCGCACAATTCTTTCTACCCAGCGTCCCTCGCTTTGCTGGCACATCTTTCTCCTTCGATCTCCGATTCAGTCGGTTCAGAGGAGCTGCACGTGGCGTTGCATTTCTTTAGGCTTCGTTAAGTTGGTTGCTTAGTTATTAGTGTGTAATCGTATTGTTTTAGGAATAACTTATGAATGACTGATAACGGCATTTGTTTATTAATATAGTACTAAACAAGTCATATCGCAGACGATGTGCTATCAATGTTAAAAATGGCCGAAAATAACTTTTCTCGTCCCTAGACTTTGAAACAAAGGACATGAAGCCCAGAATTTCGCATTATCACTTCAACCTCACGAGTAAGATTAATTTTATTCAATGGTTATTTATGTTATTCTTTAAGATAAATTCATGTGTTTTGTCAATGGGATATTTTCAATGCTGACATCCATTTGGAAATGTACTTTATTGTATTTATTTACTTATTTATTATTTTGCTTTCTTTACTCCTAAATGTGTTATAAAAACTTCCGCAATTATTCCTAACTAGGCATTTTATGTCTTTATAATACAATTAGAAGCATGAATTTAAAAAATAAGTCAAGTATTACGCAAAACGAAGAAACTTTCATTTTTTAAATTGAATTGCGAGTACTATTAATACCCTTATATGAATTTCCGATCAGATGTCAGCTTTAAAAAAATATTCTTAGGCTAGAAAACTATCTTGAAGAATAACAGAAATAATTAAAGAATGAAATTTAATTCTCGAGTTTAAAGTGAACATAATACAAATAAATCAAAAGATAAAACACCTTGCAAACGTGCTGATTTCATACTGTCATGTCAATGTATCCTGACATTTTCCTGTCATATCAATACGTATGCAATATTACAAAAGCAAGATCATCTTGCCTAGACCTTGATTTCATGCTGTCATGACAACATCTTGATATTATCCTGTCATATCAATACGTATGCAAGATTACAAAAGCAAGATCATCTTGCCTAGACCTTGATTTCATGCTGTCATGACAACATCTTGATATTATCCTGTCATATCAATACGTATGCAATATTACAAAAGCAGCCTACCTTGATATTTTCCTGATATTATGCTGCATACACCTTGTCAGTCAATATTGTGGCAGCCTGCTGACAGCATAAATGGAGTAACATAACAACAATGAGGCAGCATTAATGCAAGATGATTTTTCTTGCATGTCAACCTTTATGCAATACTGAGGCAAGATATTTTGCTTACTGGGCAGTTGCCGACGCCTAGCGCCGCCACTGGTCGAGAAGCCTTCAAGTTTTTTCGAAGTTCCTTTATGACACCTTTAAGTCTTTGTATTGTTTTTAGATGTTTCTGCGTTTCCCTATTCTTTTTTAAACCGGATGTGTCCACACAGCAATACACTGTTTCGACTGATATAACTTTCCTCTTTTTTTTGGGGGGGGGGGGACAATTTCCTGTTTTGAAATCAGACGACGTTTTTGAACAGTTTTTTGAAGTTGAGATGGAAAGTCAAATATGCTGGGAACAGCAAAGTTCCACAAATACCTTCTAGATTTGGTTTTATAGTCCTCATCTTTTAAATGGGCACCACAAATACGGGAATATTTTGTAGGCTTGAAATTTTCCCCTTCTTAAGGCGTGGATCCATTTGTCACACAGCTCCTTGTTCTTTAAAGGGAACCTAACAAATAAATATTTTTTTATTAAAATGATATTTACGAAAGAGCAAGGAAAATGCACAAACATTGAAATCTGAGGGAGGGGGGGAAGTGTGACATTACCAGGGGCCGACCAGCAAGTTTTCATGCCCAGGGCACTTCGAAATTTTCCTGCCTCCTTTGATTGGATGATATTATATATATATCGCATGACTCCGCATCAGCCGACATGATAAAAAAAACGAGGTTAGAAGAATATTTCTCGTCATTATTGATACTGCATGAATTACGAACATTCACTATGGCCTGTATATTACACATGCATTTGACGAAAAAAAAAATGAATTTAAAAAAAGTTTTCCAGCTTTGGGAATGAAAATAAAATACTTTTTCCATTCTTTTTATAACAATAGATTTAGTTGTGAATCGAGGTGCAGTCAAATAATTTCACATCATTACCTCCAAAATCATTTATTAGTTGCGTTAATTTTTATTTAAAACTAAATTATTTCTTTCTCGTAACATATATTCTTGAAATTATTACTGTCACAAATTTATGCATTATGCAACTAAAACATTAGCTTTAAAAATACACTACCATATACATGAACATTTAAATTCTGGTCAAAAAAAATTTTCATTACAAAATTCCATTATGATGCATAGTAATTAAAATTGATAGATTCTTTAAAAAAACACTTTAAAGTTAATATTTCCTCCTTAACCAATATACAAATTACAATTTAAAAACTCTATATAATCAACTGACAGTTTAAACAAAATGATGCATGAAGACACAAGGAATGAATACAAGTGTACGTAGTTTAATGTATTAATCACTAAGTATAAAATTAGGATGTTTGAATAATTAAAAGAAATTATCAAGAATATCCAATGTAATAATTATATACAAGAATTTACATACATTGCTGAAACTGGTAAAAGTTCAAACTCAGTGTTTTTTAAAGTAGGGTATTTGGGCTACTTTATTTACATGAAAATTTAAATACCGGTCAATAACAATCTTTCATTGTGGAATTCCTCTATGATGAAAAATAGTTAAAAGTGATAGATAATTTCGGAAATAACTTTAAAGTTAAAAAGATCATGTTTTGGAGAAGTTTTTCTGCCCAGGGCACGGGCCCTGGATGCCCGTGCGAAAAATAGGCCCTGGACATTACGCATTTTATACATTTTATTTGCTGCTTATTTTTATTTGCTCTATATTATTGCAGAACAGACTTGCAAAAATGATATTTAGGGATTTAAAACTAGAATACCCATATAAATCAAAATTTTCTTGGATTTTTTTAAATGATGAGAAATGTCCAGAATTAAGTCCGCTATAGTCAGACAAACTACAGCATGAAGAAAAAAGCTGAACTTTTTGCGAAATAAATAAAATGTCGGAAATTGACATTAGATACCGATTAATATACTTACAAACCAATCTCAGGTATGATAAAACTAAAGGGGAAAAAAAGCGGAAATCCGCGTTACCGCGGAAAAGTAGCATGTATGTATGGGCAATGAATCATTAAAAAAATAAATAAGACTTACGTATGAAATTGCAGTTTCACAGAACTATTCTGTCGATTCGTGCAGTTATAAGCACTGCAAGAAATAACCATTTTACATTTAGCAATCAGAAAATAATCTTCCAAGAAATCTAAAGAAAAATATGCATAATAAATATATGTAAGCAACAAAGTTTAAGCCATTTATTATATAATGTGCAAAAGTAACATTTATTTTATTTTGAGTTTAAATTAAACTTATTCAGATAAGAAGGCTTTATTACTATTGAGATTCGATACATAAATTCGGTTTTCTGCCTTATTAAATGTCATTCTTTCATAAAATTGAAATAATTTCTTAAAATGTTTTAATCTTGATAAATTGATTTTAGAAAAGCATACACCTAAAAATTAAATGTTCTTATAATAATTCAGTACTGCTGATGAACAGCATTAACATGTAATATGTTTCTGTGTTTTTCCAAAAAAACATACTGAGTCAAAATGTAATTATTACATATTCTTCATTTAATTTCTATATAGCAAAATTAAACTATTAATTTTGATAAAGAAGAAATTCTAAAGAGATCTAAATATTTAGATTTCTATTGATGAGACGCCATTTATATTGAAATAGAGAGTATAATAAAAAGAAAACGTTTTAAAAATCATTCAACTTACCAAATTTTATGGACGATTTCTCTCTTTCATCGGAGATGTGTCAGATTATCGAAGAAGTGTCATACAACGATTTATTGCTATAACTAAAAGTAATTTTGATGAAATTTTCGTACGTCTTCCTATGTCTCCAATACTAAGAACGCTGTCTTTTGCCGTCTTCCCTCCTGTCAGCTACTTGGAATTGGTTTGAAAGCGGGCACAATTCTTTTAACACAAGGGCGAATTGGGAGCAGTCTTTCCAGGTTACTTATAGTTCAATGATTTCAAGTAGAGCAAAGAAAGAAAACCATTATCATTGGTAACATAAATCAGGGAAATTTGGTAAAATTAATCAGGGAACTTTTTTTCACAGTTCCTGCCGCCACCCTGTATTCAGTTTCACTTCAGAATACTGTAGTCAAGGGATTCTCAGTAACTAAATCTAGCAGCCCAGCTTCATTTGCTCACAAAAAATCTTTACCTATCCTCAATTTTTATTTGCTTTTGTTTAATTTTCTTCATTAAAAAAATAAATAATAACATTTATATTATGATATTCTACGTAGATCTTTGAACTTAAATATTTTTGTAAGTGAAATGGGAAAAAAATCTTACATAACATTTCTTAAATAGCTATATTAGTTTGTAAAATATTTTGATTTTTATTGGTTGGCAGGCAAAAGAGGTTTGAAAAATGCTGCTACAGTTTATCTAGATCTCAAATTAGATGCAAATTCATTTTCGCTTATGCAATCGCATATTTTTGCTACTTTGGGACCATACTGCATGTAATCACAAAGTTTCGAAATAAAAGCATATTATCAAGTTTTCACTTGTGCATTTATATTTATTCTACTTCAAAAAGGTCCAAAAAAAAGTCTTCTTCATAAAGAAAAAGATTGTTTTTGACAATTTTAAATTTATTTTAGGGGTTTTATTATTTTAAATATTTTAGGGGAATTGTTCCGAAATTGAAATCTAAGCGATTCGCAGTATTTTGAAATCTGAGTTCAATTTTGCCTGCTACAGCGTTAAGAAGAAAAAAAAATCTTTGAATTTTTTTCATAATTAATTGCAAATTTCTAAAATTTTAATGTTTTTCCTTTTTACTGTAGAACCACTGAGTACTAGATAGGTACTATATTTCCTGAAAAGGAGAGCATGTTTGCATGGGCACCCAAATGCAAAATTTTAAGGGGGGCTCAGACATTTTCCCCATGAAAACCAATTTCAGTACAGATTAGAGTTATTATTAGAGAGAAGTTTGACATTTTTAATAATTTATTTATTTTTGGCTGGAGAAGAAATGATTTTACATTTTTGTAAAGAAAAAAGTACTAAAAGTAAGAAAGTTCTAATTTCTAAGGAGGGGCTTGAGCCCCACTTGCCCCCTATATTGGCACTCTTGCATGTTTGAGTTGGTATTTAAAAGCATTTGAGTAAAATAAGGGTTATTTGAGGAACAGTATATGTCAAGTTTGACTTGAAAATTCAAAATGTTATTTAGTTGCTAGTGGTCAGAAGACGCTTTTAATTTAGTTATAAAGATACATTCTCACTTTTAATTGCCACTTTCCCTCAAATTTTAATTTCTCTGAAAACAAGGCTATCTTTTGACATTAAAATTAAATGTGTTTGTTGAGAAAAGTATGGGCGTTCCAAGTTCCGCGGGCAAATAAGCTAAAAGCTGCGTTCTGGGGAAATGGGGCATGTTATATTAAAAGTGTCATCTGGCCACTTGCTAATAAATAATATTTTAAATTATATATTTATATTTCCTGAAAAATCCTTATTTTTCGAAATGCCTCTAAAACCTGGTAAGACTCGAATTCAAGCCCTCTTTTTCAGGAAATGTATAGCTCAAGGGTTCTCAACCTGTGGGTCCCGACCCCAAGGGGTCGCGACATTGTTCCTAAATTAAAAAATGTATCATTGCGTGGTATAAAAATTAAAATACATAGAAAAAAATATAGCATTAATACTTGAGTGCAGTGGCGAATCCAGAAGAGGAACTGTGGGGCTCTATCCCCCCCCCCCTGTACTAGAGTAGCTGGTCGACGTCCTGTAAGATTATCTTAAATTTTGGTTTATTGACTTCAATATCTGCGAAACTTCTGCAAAAGAGTACCAAATTTTTCTCCCTCAAACATCATGTAAAATAGTCTAAAATTTTGTTTTTGGAACTTCAATTCCAAAAATAGTTACTTTGAGAGATTTCCTTTACCCCAACCCTTATCCCAAAAAATGTCCTGTAATTGCGTTTTTAGGACTTAATTTTGGAAATATTCCGGGGAAGAGTCCCGAACCCCATCCCGTCCCTTAACTTCATCAAACATAGCCAAGAATGGTGGGGTGGGCCACAATGAGACAAAAAACACTTCATTTTTCTTATATTGATGAGTTCTAAAGTACAGAAACATATTTGATTATATTAAAGGTATCAAATTCTAGTATATTGCACCAAATTCAGCCCATTTAATGTAAGAAAAAAAATGTTATCAGGCTTTATAAATTCGATGAAAAGTGTCTTATTGTGGCCGTTATGGGCCACTATGAGATATTAAGTAGGGCCACAATAGGAAAGCTGAATAATCAGTGTTTTTCCCTAAAGTTTACAAAAAAAATACCTTTAGCTAGTTGATTAAAGAAACTTAATTCGGTACAGAGTTATTAAAAAGCATTTGCAACAGCATTTCAGTTCTGCATTTAAACAATTCAGTAAAGTATTTCAACAAAAAATAAGCAAAGGTTGAATTTTAGTGTTTTTCAACAGTATACATTTGGAAATTGCATTATATAAGCACTCTCCAATTCTGAATAGATATCTGGCTGAGGCAGTTTTTCCCAGGCTTTCTTGGATGCTAATATTCGAAATATTGTTATCTGTATAAATGAATTTGTTTTTAGAGGAATTATAACGCTTCAGGCACTGTATTTCTACCTCACTATCAGAACACTTTGCAATGACAGACACATATTTACAGAAAGTATGCCGGCTTGAGCTTTTTCAACTCAAAAGGAATTGAGCTAAGACAAAATCCCCTTCTTTTAGGTCCCAAGTCACTTGTAATAATTAGTTAAAATATTAATATTTTAAAACCAAGCCTATTTTTTTATTGTTAAATTTCTTTTTTGTAAACTAAAACAAGAAGATAGGTATTTTACACTTGCTTACTGCCCCTTGGGCCAAAATGAGACGTCTCATTGTGGCCAAAAAAAAAAAAAAAAAATGTCTCATTGTAGCCCAAATAACAAAATCAAGATTTTTGCTTCATATCATTAAAATAAACCATGAGTTAAAAATAATACGGCTGAATAATAGAAGATTAAAGTTTCAGTAACAACATAAACTACAACACTTAGCTTAATTGTAGAAATTTTTCAAGATTATGTTAAATGCAAGAAATAATTGAAGTAACTTTCAGTTTGCCCTAACAGTAACTAATTTTTTTCTACAAAACAGAAGCAAAATACAGCATGGAACTAGGAATTCTGGGAAACATTTTGGTTAGTTTACTCCTCCTAGGTGGTGGTAGCCAGGGCCGGACTAATACTCCGTCAGTCCGTGCCCCGGCACGGAGTAAAAATTTTTAAGGGGCGCAAAATTGCCAAATCAAAATGAGAAAAACATTTGCAACTGAGCGGCTGAAGAAAAAAAAAAAAACTAAGTTCTCTAGAAAAAAATACTGGCACCATCAACAAATGAAGAGGATGCATCGCAATATCCCTTTATACCGTAGTATGCACAAGTTTGAAGTAAAAGGTGTTAATTCTTTTACAAATTACAGAGACTTTAAAAGCATTTGAAACGAAGGAGAATCATCAGTTGGATCAACACCAGCAGGGGCGCCCCGAAGGATTTTTTGGGAGAAGAAAAATTCTCTGCCGAACGGAGCTCCAACTTTGCAGAATGATAAATTATGGATATGCACACATGCACTTACATCTCTAGTAAATAGTTACATTTAGGAATTTAAATGTTTCAATTATGTCTCCAAATTTGCAGAATCGTCAGGCAAAATTTGCCGGATTATGAATTTTTTGGAAGATCACAATGACCATCAGAGCGCCCATAGTCTCCAGGAGGGGGGGGGGGAGGAGAGCGGGGTAAACATCCCAGTTTTTCAGAAAATGGGCAGCCAATTTGATTTCACTTATGTAACGAAAGGAAATCCTTCGCGGCGTTAAGATTTAAAAGAAAAAAAATAACGAAAATTACAATATTTTTTTTCTGTAAAATTTGAGAACAAAGTGCAAATTTGAAAAATATATCGTTAAGTCGTCACTCAAGGGACCAAAAATTTTTGACCACTTATGCGGAGTGACTACTTATGTGGAGTGGGAAATTAAGGAAGAAAAAAAAAAGCCTTACAAATATTCATGAATAGCAGTAGAATTCTGTGAGAAAAACAATAGCTTATGTAATCAATGTCTATAAATTAGTGGAAATATTAAAAAGGGGGAAAATACTAATGATAGTTACTTTGTTTCATTTTCTCTTACTTATAC
The DNA here is from genome assembly GCF_026930045.1 of Uloborus diversus. Lineage (NCBI taxonomy): Eukaryota > Metazoa > Arthropoda > Arachnida > Araneae > Uloboridae > Uloborus > Uloborus diversus. The sequence continues at coordinate 103,848,786 of NC_072739.1, forward strand.
ATTACTAAATAACAACAACTTATTTAGTTACAGTACATTAATACAATCCTTCAATGTTGACTCATGAAGTTGTTGCTTACGGAAAAGAATGATCTCTTCTAACATACATCAAGCTTTAAATTCTGTGTTTGTAGTTCCTTGAACGAATGTTAAATACTGACTAACTTTCTCCAGGTATTAGATTTTGTATGTCTTGCTGAAAGGAGTTTGATTCATACTCTTGGCACTCGGCAGAGTCACAGTAAGAAGTATGCTTTGAACGACCAGAACCGAGGATCGAGATTTCAAGGAGAAATGACTATCGAACAGCCTTTCAACTAAGTCAGACACTATTTTATAAGATCCGATAAGGAAAAGGATTTTAGAAAACAACTTTTGAGTGACTAGTTAAGTGGGTAAAATTAAATTTGGTGACCAGTAAAGGAGGATCATTTTACATTACTGTGAATGAGACCTTTTCGGGACCAAAGAAAAACGACCACTTAAACGGAGTGACCACTTAACCGGTCGACTACTTATTGAGGTTTCACTGTACATATATTTAGAAAAATATCAGAGAACATCTGTACTAATAAGAAAAACCAACTAAGAGCCGCTGAGATGAACGTTTCAAACATCTTTAAACAGGAAAAAAAGCTACTGTTGTAGGACTAAATTTCGCGAGCCGTAATTTTTACGAAAAGGAAGATAACGGTGATTTCGCGAGTTAAAAATTTCGCGATTTTTTTGTAAACAGAAGCGAAAGTTGAAAAATTCGACGTAAAAAGGTTTTTCGCTAGATTTAAAATTTTCGATCATGACGGGGTAGCGAAAATTAAAACCTCGCGAAAAAAGTGTTTTTACAGTATTCAGTGCAATTCGGAAACTCATAGCAAGCTTTAGACAAAAAAATGTATAAATTTATAAATAAACAAGATATCGTCTGGGGAGCTGATGTTTTTCTGTTTCTGTTTTTCTTACTTTCATTTTTTTTCTTACTATGAAAATCTCATAGCTAGATGCTGAAAAATGTATGTGCCGCTGAAATATGGTTCAAACAGATAAAAAATCAAAGTAAGAGAGAAAGAGAGAAGTGAGATTTAAACGATTGATATGAAAAGTCGCACCAGAAGTTGTTAAATGATTGAAGGGAAAAAACGAAGGTTAAAACAAGAATTCTGCAGGAGATTAATGAGGCACGATATTTAAAATGAAACATAGTAGAAAAAATGACCAAAGTTACCACACAAAAGTCAAAAATAAAATAATAAATAAATAAAAACACCTCCGTCCAAAACAATGAAATATTCTACCGGGGCTGTAAGCGTTTGAATTCAAACATGTTAAAATGTAAGGTAAGGGTGAAATTTAAAAAAAATAATATTACGCTTTTAGGACTGTAATTTTGAAAGAGTTCCTAGGACTAGTGGAGACCCTAGAACCCTCTAACTTGATTCCTATAACATCATCGTAGATTGTGTACAGTTGTTTTCAAAACTTTAATTTGGAAAAATTTCGGAGGAAGTCTGCGCGAATCTTACCCTTTCCCCTAACGTCATCAAAGATTGCTTACAATTTGCGTAGTTATAATTTCAATTTTGAAAAGTTTTCGCGGAAGTTCTTCCGAACCTTTCCTTTCCAGTATTAAAGATCAACTTTTGTTTAAACGATTTCAATTTCGAAAAATTCCGAAAGGAGAGGCACTTAACTCTCCTCATCCAAACATTCCGAAGATCGTCTAAAACTGCGATGGATTTTCAAGAGGCATAGAATAGACAGCGCCCAAGTCGTATGATAATGCGGCATGTGAAAGATCCTTCGATTATTCGTTTGGCTTGAAGTACTCTCGGAAAAATTAAATTCCCAGCTCAGTTTCGCATTGTAAGAGCCCAGGTACCTCCATCTGATACGGAAACTAGAAGTCGATATTATCGTGGCACGGTGCCACATGAAAGAATGAATGCTACGTCGGGAGATCGAATTAGATCTACAGAAGTCAAAGCCTCTAACAGCGCCAATAGAAATAAATAAAAAAAGACAAAGATTGCTAACAACTAAATTTGGGGGGGGGGGAGATTTGCCTCTCTAGAAGTATCGACAGCTCCTTCTTCCCTTCCCTTTTTCAAATTTTGTTTACAGAAATAAAATTTCGAACCGTTTAAAATTTTGTTTTGAGCTTTAAAGTTCGAAAAATTCCAAAGTAAGGTCCCTTTAACGTTCCTTTTCTTCCTTATATCATCAAAGATTGTCTAAAATAGTGTTTTCAGAGCTACTATTCGGAAAATTTTCCAGGGTAACCTCTGAACCTCCTATTTATGCGCAAAATTTACCCATGACGCAATGTTCACTTTGCTCTTTTTTTCTGAGTAATCACGAATTGTTTATTGTTTTCAATAAAACGTTGTACGATGTCCGTTCCTTTACTTTGTTTTTCTATTATAATGCAGGCTTCCACGTGCCTCGGAATCGAATTATTTATACAAACTTCTCGACTACACACAATCTTTTTTTCACGAAAAAGTACCCAGCACACAGTATTCAGAACATAACAACCAGCCCCTGGCATTCATTTGATTTTTAAAGTCTTGAATTCCAATTTTCGTTGCGATAAGAGCCATTAGTAGAACCCAACGAGTAAAACCTAACGAGTAGGGTCCTATCGCAATTCGTGATTGCTAAAAACATAATCTGATTTCAAAATCTCAAAATTCAAACTATTTATTTATTTATTTGCACATAGAAAAAGGATTAGTAATATGCATGTAACACATAAGCATAATTCTACTAATTCCAGATTCCACATAGATAACACAAGTCCCCTAATTTGTGTGCTCATATTCTAGTAAGGACTTCCACCTAAACCAGACAGTAGATCCACTCTCTCTCAGACAGCTGTCTTATGAATGGACAATTGGAAATCACCAGAATCAAATGTCAACCGATTTAAAAATATTTACAATGTACATTAATTGCCAAGTTACTTTGACACATTTTATGCGTTTGCCAAAAAATGTAAAAAAGAGCATGTATTTTTTTATTTGTTGGGGGGGGGGGAGGCTCTTTATACATGCAGTTCACAAGGGGCGCAATTTTTCCCTTTTGCACGGAGTGGTTCAAAAGCTAAATCCGGCTCTGTGGTAGCTCATGATTCTTCCGAGAATCACGTGATCAAGGGAGCATAATCCTATGCTATTTTTCTCGGAGAAGACTGGTTACGAACATTATGACAAAAAAACCAACATTTAGGAGAAGATTGGCGTGAAAATTTTGGCGAAAGTCGCGTTTAGGCTGTCGTAGAGGCAATACGTCGCCAATACGGAAGCGCTGCTCTTTTTGCTATGCTGTGTCGTCCGCGTCTTTGGAGGTGGTGAAAGTAATTAAGCCTCAAGCCGTTTTTCGGAAGGAGGGTCGCCAGCGGGGTGTCGTGAAGCACAAGAGAGTAGCTGTTTGTAAAATAAGATTCCGAAAATATCTACTGTCTCATCTGTTCGCGAATGTGAAAAAGCTATAAACTAAAAGCCTTAGATGCTTAAGAATATTAATTTTTGAAATAAAACAGCGAATTCGGTTGCTATAATTTGCTATTAGTGCGTTATTTTTATTACAATATGCTGCTTAAAGTTTGAAAAGCTGCAACTAATTTAACGCATTTCAAGTTTGACTTACAATAGATTTTATCACAGATTGACATTATCATAAACTTATTACTTTTTTATTCTGAAAAACAGGGGTGCCCACCGGGGGTTTGGGGGGGGGGGGGATTATGGCGCGAATTCCGCCATGAAAATTTTTTTTCGGGGGGGGGGGGGGGGGGGGAGGGGAGATTCCTACATTTATTTCTTCAAACAGATAAATTTAAATAATCCCTGATGTTTTTTTATTTGAAATATTTACTTTCATTTTATTCTGTTTACATTTTATTTCATTTATTTAATCAGTTTGTGTGTGTGTGTATGTGGTTTGTCATTGGAACAGAACTTTTCTAGTAAAATAATAATAATAATAACTACTAAAAATAAATAAATAAATAAAAAACATTAATAAATAAATAAATAAATAAACTAAAAAAAAACGCTTAAAATAAAAAAACGGAAAGAGGGTTGGGAAAATTTGATAAATTTCGGAAATTTAGAGGTGTTTTGTTGTCAAAATGTTTTTTTTTTTTTTGGAAAAATGGAAAATTTGAATATTTACAAATTAAAATGCAGTTAGCTCGTTTTCTTAGAAAACATCAAAAATATATGTGCCATTCATATTATTCTTTCTTTTTAACAGAAACATATGCCAAATGTTTCTATTTAAAATATTATCACGTACCTTCCTTTGTTCAAAGCTTCAAAAATTACCCATTTTATTCTAATCATAATTCATCCGTTAGTTTTGAATGAAATGTGAAATTATAAAAGCAAAGTTCTCCATTCTACAGTACTAAGCATCGAGTCTGCTGCTGATTCATTTTAAGTGCAATTTATGAAGAGTTAATTGAAAGTGCCCATATAAAACAAGAAATCAATGAAACGGAATCTAAGGACTAGATGTTCAGCGAATTTTTGCTGTTCGGAAGGAATTGTGACTTTATTAATTTCGTATTTCCCCCCCATTCTTCACTGTTTTTCTACTGCATGTACGAAATCTACAAATCAGCTTATCACAAACATTAAATTAAAAATTATATATTACCATAAAATCTGATTTCAAAGAATCAAGATAGAAAGATCTTGAGATAAAACCGTTCATTTCATATACTTATGCATTCGATATCGTGTTTGTACACTAATATCTTTGTCTTGTTAAATTATTTTTTTATTTCATTCATTTATTTATATATTTTTTTTCCAAATTAATTTTTTAGGTCGAGAAGTAGCGGATAAAAAAGAAAAAGACAGTGTGAGAGAGATAAAATTGAATATTATAAGCAAAAGAGTTTAAAATTTCAAATACTCAAGACTCTTTTAAACCTATTGCTGATTGAATGCTAATCACAACCAACTGAAAGCACCACATCATCACTTACTCATTTTTAATCATTATTGAGCAGAAAAGAATTTGTTCGATAAATAAAAAATATTTTAATGCACACTTTCTCCTTCACGCAGTAATTCTAACTTTAAAAGATAGAAGAGCAAAATAAAGAACATAAGAGAAGCAGAAGAAAATCATCTTGCCTGCCCCTGCACGTTGCTTTCTCCGCCACAAACGGGTAACTCAAATTGTAACTAACCAGAGAGGTTCCAAAGCTCTTTCTGTTGACCGCTATCCGATGTTTTCCGTTTTTCTCGGACACCCTACCAAGTTTGTAATAAGTAAAGAGTAAAATAAATCGGGTAATTTAATACTTTCATTTGAATGTTCCAAAACAGAGTGAATCAAATGGTTAAATTTTACTGAAAGCGTTCTAAGATTTAAGGAAAATGTTACGGGAATGAAGATTTTAGCGGTCTTAAAATATTGATTTTAAAACATTAAATAACGACAACGAAAATCTTTATTATTGGCTAATTTTTATGATTGACTCAGTTCGATAGGCTTAACTCCATTAGAAACAATTTAAAGTGGTGGGATATTTTATTCATGCTCTAATTAATTTAAACGTTACGAAATGCAAATCTGGTAAATTCACATTCTTTAATAATGAAAATAAATGTAATGTTTTAATTGGAAGGGCGAATTTGTTGTTTTGACAATATTTTTCTGTTTGGTTTCGAATTTTTCATTATTAAGTAGTTGCATTAGCATTACCCCCAAAACTATTTAAAAACTTAAATGATGTTTTGTAATCTTTGTGTTCATTTTATACACATTTATTTAGCGATCAATAATTTAAATACTAATAACAGTATTAAGCAGAAGTACTGCATTAATAACAATGTCCACTTTATTACAAAATTCAAAATGGTGGTGGGGTAAGGGGGGAGTCTTAACACTCTTTTATTTTGTACATTACTTCAAAATGTTTCTCGCTAAACGACCACAGTAATCGCCTCTGGAAATTTTTCAGTAGTCATCAACTTCAGTCAAGCAAATGTTTCATGTATGAACATGCTCTAAAAATTTTAGTACTTAATTAAATTCCTAATTTATACCTTATTACATTTACTATAATTAGAAAAATTAACTTCTTACAAATCAAATGCAGTTTATTTTTTTTACAAAACATCAAAAATATTAAACATTCAAAAATATAATGCAATCCATATTATTCTTTCTGTTTCACAAAATCATATGCGAAATGTTTCTATCTGTTTAAAAAATTAGCACGTAGCTTTCTTTGTTCAACGTTTCAAAAATTACCCAAGTTATTCTACTCATCATTCATCCGTTAATTTTGAATGGAATGTGATTTCTGAAAAAGTTCAATTCATTTTTATTATTATTATGATTTCTTATATTTGGAAATTTTTAGACTTTCAACCCAACTGCCCAAGAAATTGAAACGAAAAATTGAAAAAAAAAGGAAAGAGAAACCTCTGGGAAAGGGCCCTACAGACTTTGTTGTAGGGGGGCCCAAAACTTATATATCCGGACCTGGTTTCTTTTATGAAGTTTCTCTCAACGTAACTATAGGGCTACAAGCAAATAATGGTGGAATAATTTCTCTTCAACTACATATTGAGCTAATAATCAAAATATTTGAGGAGAATCTCCTAAGATTGCTGTTCTAAATTTAGATTATTTTTTCATTGCGTATTTCTTACTTACAACATAAATGATTCCTTAGGCATTCCTTAGACAATGATTCCTTAGGCGAGAGAGATTCGTTATGTCATTTTAATTGAAGTAACCTTTGCATATACATGGGTGCCACACCCCTAACACAGTGGTGGCGCTTGGAAATCCCCGACAGGGTGGCAAACTTGCCCGACAGGGGGGCATAGCCAAATTTTACTTTGCAAGATCCCGCCCCCCCCCCCCCAGAGCCTAATCATCCTGACATTGGACATGGGGCACATTTCTATTTCAGGAAATTCATTTTGTGCCTCCCCCCCATTCCAGCTTTTTTTTATATGTTGAAGCAATAAAATATTTCGATACTTGTGTTTTTACACAACCGTACTAAATTTGGTGGTACCTCATATCACAATGTAATATATACATTTAAAAAGTAGAAGAGATATAGTAGTATACGATAAATATATAAATGTGGTTGAACTTTGCAGTAAACCGTAAATACCAAAATGATCTATCATATAACTTTTAATAGTAAATACAGACTAAATTTGGAGTGGTTTTCTGATTTGCAAAGAGATCACACTTTTAAGGCGAATTTTTAACAACAAATAGATTTTTTCCTTGTTTTGGCATTTGCAAAACTATCAATGATATCATTGTACTCTAGATTCGGAGTGAAATCATTATTTATTTTTAATTAACATGATAAATTAAGGGGATTTTGCCCCTTCCCCCTGAAATCTAAGAGGAAGGGCCTGTGCCCCACATGCCCCTGGGGTAATCAGGCTCTGCCCCCCTCCAATTAAAGTGATAAAGAAACTAATCATTCTTTGCGTCTAAAAGTACGAATTCCCTATAAAAATTAAAAGCAAAAAATAAAAAAATTAAAATAGATAAAATGAAATATGTATGGAAAAAAATCAAATTTAAAATGAAAAACATGAAACTAGGATTTTGTGAGCAGGGTCATCGCGAGATCAATAAACTAGAACTGTCTGAGAATCAGATATTGACGAAAAGTCTGACTATGATAATTTTAAGAAATTGAAGTCCAATAAACGAACTTTTAGTCGATCTGTAATGGTATTTTATAGGGAGTGAGAGCCGAGGTGCATCCTGAAAAAGTTTTAAAATTAAAGTATCGAAAACGCAATTGTAGGTCATGTTTGGTAACGTTTAGGGTGATGGGGTTAGTGACCGATTAAGATACTGAGGGTTCCCCCCCCCCCTCCTTCCGTAATCAAACCTTATAAACACACAAATTTACGGAGGGAAACTCCAGGGCTCAAGGTTATAGCAGTGCTCATCCACTAGCTCAAAATATTTATTGGGGAGCAGAAAAACCCACATCTTAAGTAAACAAAAGAAGAGCAACTAATATTAAGTTAAAAAATTCAAAAGAAACTTGAGTCCGATGCCTAGCTTTATATTAAGATGAACCTCGCGAGTCAGAACACGTATAAAATTAAATTTATTTATATTTTCTTTCATTATATTATTTTTCCGGGATAACTTGGGAAAGCATGGAAAAGGGAAAACGATTACAACTATCAAGTTTTGCTAGCGCAAAAGCAGAATCAAGAGAAAAAATTGAAAATATTTTGAAGAGCCTAGTTTGCTAAAACCCATTACAAGTATTTTATTTGATAGCAAATAGAAACTGGAAACGGGTAAAAATTTTGCGCTAAAAAAATTAGAAAAGGTGCAAATTTTTACGATTTTTTAATTAATTTGTATGGTAATAAAAGGTCTACATCGATTAGGCCTAGCTGGTGGTGGGTGGTCTTAACAAATTTTAACAAAGAGAGAGAGAGAGCGAGAAAGATTTCAGCGTCTGGTTTAAGAGGTTGTCATTGCAAGACTGAAATGTTAGCAATATAAATCTATAATCATAAGTGTAATATTCTCGCAGACATAGGGAGCTAGGGGATTTCTCCCCCAGAAAGTTTCCAAAAATGTAGTTTTTTAACACCGTTTAGGAAAATCTTTAAACTAGTGTGTGTGTGTGTGTAGTGGGGGGAGGGAGGGAGTTCGAGAGTCGTCGCTCGTATTTTTTTCGAAGTTGAAACTTGGTTGAAAGTTAGGGATCTCTATCGGAAAATTTTCGAAATTGTAGTTCTAAAAACTCAGTTTCAGACAATCTTTGATGGTGTTTGGGGAAAAGAGATTTGGAGGCCCTCCTCCGGAAATGTTTCGAAATAGGATTCTGGAAGAATTTCGGAATTGAATGGAGGAGTTTTCTGATAGTCTCTTCCCGGAAATTTTCCGAAATTGTAGTTTCAAAAGTGCAGTTTTAGAATGTCTTTGTACTGTTCGTGAGGGGAAAGGTTTGGGGGCCTGACCACTTTTTGAACCTGAAATTTCAATCCCGCAGTTGAGTGATTCTTCGAAATCCTAATAATATTATGTCCCAGGAGCCGAACACAAGGATTGTTTGACCTAAAATTTTTTTCATTTTTTTAATAGTTGGAAATATTTTTTGCGATGTTATTCCATTCTTATTAAAACAATAACTCATTTATTTCTCCCAACAAAATTTTTTAAACACCGAGAAAGTCACTCTTTTGGCGTGTCCTCATTCGTTTCTCAAGTTCATGTTGTTTGCCCCAAGCTCCAGTGTTATCATTCTCGTATCAACATTCACTTGTGTTGGGAGGTTTTTTGAAATTTTTGCTTCAGCTCTCAAAGTCTCCTTCGAAACCTATATTTGCCGATCGAATTCTCCGAAGGCAAGTTTATTACTTTACTACTTAGATATTTAAGATGATTTAGCCTTGTCGGCGAATCCTGATGTTGTTTTGTCTACCTGTCGTTTCGAAGTAAATAAAATCCGGGAATTTGAGTTGCAACTTTAGACCACCCATTTTAACTCTCGTTTGTCAATATTTTGTGTTATCTTCAGCAGTTTTTTTAGTTTTCGGGTTTTCTTTAGTTTTAGACATGAATCCAGCGAAAAGAAAGAAAATAGGCGGCCGTCCTTACCTGAACTATTCGCCTGATTTGATGGAAAAGGTGATCCACGAAAGGAAAACAAAAAAGGATAAATTTTGGTGTTGGCCTCATTCCCCCGATGTCATTTGATACAAAAAAAGAAAGAAAAAAAGATTATTGCGAAAACGAAGAAACCTACACAATTGAGACAAAATTTGTATCACTTCCTTATAAAAAAAATATAAACATAAACAAAGATGCCCTTGTAAAAAAAATAATAAAATTCATCAGTAGGTACCCAATAATTGCTTTTCATACTGTTACAAAACCTGTAAATAGTTTCCCGTAATGAATATACAACCCCTTTTCATATGGCTAAAGTATACGACCCCCATATTTCCTTTTTGTTCATTGATAAAATTTGATAACGGTCTACTATTTTCCAGAAGCGTGTGGAATATTTGAGAGATTTCTTTTCGGTGTGTATATAAACCGTTACGCTGGATAAAGAGGGGAGTTTCGATTGAGATTTCGAACGGAGAGCGTATTTGCTCTGTTTATAGCGAAGCATTTCGCTGTGTTGTTTTCGTATTTGGAAGTAAATACGTATGTAAACGTTGAGTTTACGGTGTTGTGTGATAATTGCTTAATTGCTGATGAATAATTTAGCAGTTGTTAACGATTTCTCTGGTACATAGTGTAAATAAAGCTCCTGTGTTTTTATCAAGAACTGTATCTTCATTTCAAGAAAGTGGAAGTCGCACCGAATCCGTTACAATTGGCGCCCAACGTGGGGCTACTTCAGGACTTTCTTGCAGTAAGTGTGACTTTGGACAATTTTTCATAACAACTTTTTGAATTTGGACTTTAATTTTATGGTGATTACTCGCGCAAAGGATGAAAAATTAAAACAACTTCTTGATGCAATCAACTCTGTAAAAAATGAATTGGCGGCTAATCAAGACCAATTAAAAAGTGATTTGACTGCAAGTTTTACTGCAAATCAAGAACAATTAAAAAATGATATGGCGGCTAATCAAGAACAATTAAAAAATGACATTGCGGCTAATCAAGAACAATTGAAAAGTGATTTAATGGTGCTGAAAAATGATTTAGCTTCTAACCAAGAGGAAATTAAAAACGACCTTACTTCGGTAAAGACTGTGATGGAAAATAAATTTAATGAGATAGAGCATCGAGTTGATGCTATTGAAGGAAAGTTTGAAGCAGTTGAAGGCCGATTCATCGCAGTGAAAAATAAAATCGAAGACAAATTTGAAGAAAAATTGAGTACCGTTGAAGGCCGATGCAATGCTGTAGAATATAAATTGGAAGTAGAAGATAGAAAATTTCACCAACTTAAAGAAGACATCTTTAAAGACCTGGAAAGGAGATTGGCGACCGCGGAAAGCTGCTCTGTACAGTTTGGCGCTCCCACATCGGTTGCTCGACCGTCCATTAAACTTGCCACATATGATGGGAAAACTTCGTGGCAGATTTACAAAACTCAATTCATGATAGTGGCGGAAGCGAACGGATGGGACTCTGCTACCAAGGCCTGCCATCTTGCAGCATCCCTGAGAGGTGACGCAGCGGACATTCTTCAGACCCTTCCGGACAGCCAGCGCCTGGATTTCGCCGCCCTCACATCTGCGTTGGAGCTTCGCTTTGGTGAGAAGTGCCAGAAAGATTTCAGCCGACTCCAGTTGAAGTCCCGTTTCCAGAAAACCGGGGAAACCCTGCAAGAGCTAGCGGCGGACGTCGAGAGACTGTCTCATCTTGCTTTTCGCGACTGTCCTGCGGATGTTCGAGACAACCTGGCACTCAATTACTACATCGACGGGGTTCGAGATCCGGAAATCCAGAAAGCTCTTCGGATGGCGGATGTCAAAGACTTGAATTCTGCTGTTGTGTATGCGATGAGATACGAGGCCGCCCAAGAAGCAACCCGTGTGGATCGCCATCTAATCCGGACTCTGGAAGCTGATGAGTCTGATTCCAGGTCGTCCCATCTCGCTGAACTTGAGAGACAACTCGGTGACTTGGCAAGACATCTGAACAGCATAACAGCCCAAAAGAAACAAGAGCAGAAGTGCTGGAAATGCGGTAGTGAAGGGCACCTGCGAAGGAGTTGTCCTGCTCGCCAAGCTACGCGAGGGAAAGAAATCACCTCCACCAGAGCTCTGCAGATTTCCTCTACTAGTAGTGGCAGTGATGGACTTTTCATTTACGCCCATGTAAATGGGAATCCTTGCAAAGTGATTGTCGACACTGGAGCCAATGTGACAATCGTTAGGACAGACGTGGCTCGTGAATTTGGATTGAAACTGTTGTGGACATCGCCACGCGTAAGTCTCCAGACTGTGACAGGCGACAAAATTGAGATTGAGGGTAAAGTGGACTTGGAAATAGTGTTCGGGAATGCCACCTACCATCATACGGCATTCGTTGCGGATATCACGGACCGCTTCATTCTCGGATTGGACTTTTTAAAGAAATACGACTTCACCCTTGACTTCAAGACTAATGAACTGCACTCGATGAGAGAAGACATAGCCATCTTCAACGTTGAAAATGATGTAAAATCCGCTCATCAAATAATAGCCCAAACAGATTTATGGATTCCCTCAAGGTCAGAATCATTAATACCTGGCTCCATTGAAGAAAGCAATAGTTTTCGATTTGGACTCATTGAATACCCTAACCTAAGCAATACCCTAAAGGGAGTGCTGGTGGCATCTACGCTTGTGGACCTTTCTATGTATGTAATTCCTGTGAGAGTCGCCAACGTGAGTGAAAGTCCAAGGAATATCCGAAAAGGTGAAGTGTTGGCAACTTGTACTCCAGTAAACTGCATCATTAGAAGAATCAATTCCCCCGAGACTGTGTCTTCCGAGTCCTTGACATCGAAGTTATTTGGGAGTGCGTCGTTATCGAAAGATCAAAGAACTGCTGCGGATCAATTGGTGGACGACTTCAAGCATCTGTTTTCCTCTACATCGGAGGATGTTGGCCGTACGAATTTAACGCAGCATAGGAATATGACATGGAGATCAAGCATCGAAAAGGGTTATCTCACGGTAATGCTGACGCTTTATCAAGGAGACCCTGTCCTGAGAACTGCCACTATAAATCCGAATCGAGAAACAGTATGGAACGACTAGCCCTAACGCCTATCAGGTGACAGTGACTCCAATATCATCAGAACTGATCCATGGAGTGACGACCAAGTTCGAAAAGATCAACTTGAAGACACCGACATAAAACCAATTTTGGAGTTCATGGAAAGTGACAGTCGGCGACCTAGCTGGCAGGACGTTTCCATCTTCAGTCCTGCAACAAAAAGATACTGGGCTTTATGGAACTCGCTCCATTTACGGAACGGCGTGCTACACCGAAAATGGGAATCTGATGACGGCAAAGCATTTAGGTGGCAGTTACTACTTCCTCGATCAAGGATTTCAGATGTTCTGAAAGAAATACATAGTAGTGCGACTGGAGGACATTTTGGTGTCTTGAAAACCCTCAATAAAGTTCGGGAGCGCTTCTTCTGGAGCAAGGCGAAGGATGACGTGGAGAAGTGGTGCCATTCTTGTGACGCCTGTGCTGCTCGTAAAGGACCGAAGAAAAGAAGCAGAGGGAAGCTACATCTGTACAACGTTGGAGCTCCTTTCGAACGAATTGGGATCGACATCCTGGGTCCTCTACCAAGAACTGCTGATGGGAACAAATACATTCTTGTTTCCATCGACTACTTCACCAAATGGCCGGAAGCATATCCCATTCCAGATCAAGAGGCTACCACCGTAGCAGAGACTCTAGTCCAACATTGGATCTCGAGATACGGAACACCTTTGCAGATTCATTCCGATCAAGGGAGGAATTTCATCTCTGCTGTGTTTAAGGGCCTATGTCAAATTCTCGGAATTGAGAAACAAAACCACTACACCCACAATCGGACGGTATGGTGGAGAGATTTAACCGCACAATCCTGAATAATCTCTCACTTATGGTCTCCAGAAATCAACAGGATTGGGACAAGAAGCTACCTTTGTTCCTGCTGGCCTACCGCAGTGCTGTCCACGAGACTACCGGATATGCCCCATCTCAGATACTCTTCGGACGAGAGCTTCGGCTACCTTGTGATCTCGTCTTCGGTCGTCCTCCGGATGCGCCTGCATCGCCTGAGGAATACATCCAGGGTCTCCAGGCCCGGTTGGAAGACGTTCATAACTTCCCACGAGAGCGAATCAACATCGCGGCGGAGAAGATGAAGACCCGATACGACACAAGGTCTACTGGACATGAATTCAACGAAGGCGACAAGGTTTGGTTATGGAATCCCATCCGACGGAAAGGTCTGTCACCCAAATTGCAGTCGCATTGGGATGGACCCTACAAAGTCCTTAACCGACTAAATGACGTCGTGGTGAGGATCCAAAAATCACCTAGTGCAAAACCTAGGGTTGTACATTATGATCGGTTAGCCCCATACTATGGCCATATTTCATGAGTATTACGTAAACAACCATGGTTGATAACATAAAAGTTGTAGATAATTTTTGCTTTTAATGTTTAGTAATATTTCTTGTTATTATTGTGTTTTCTGTATCTGTTAGTTATTAATTAATGTGTATACTTGTAAACTTGTGATAGAAGTTTGGCACTCTTCCTGGGGATTGTACTGCTCGGGACGTGCAGTCCTAGGGAAAGGGGCAATGTTACAAACCTGTAAATAGTTTCCCGTAATGAATATATTCATATGGCTAAAGTATACGAGCCCCATATTTCCTTTTTGTTCATTGATAAAATTTGATAACGGTCTACTATTTTCCAGAAGCGTGTGGAATATTTGAGAGATTTCTTTTCGGTGTGTATATAAACCGTTACGCTGGATAAAGAGGGGAGTTTCGATTGAGATTTCGAACGGAGAGCGTATTTGCTCTGTTTATAGCGAGGCATTCCGCTGTGTTGTTTTCGTATTTGGAAGTAAATACGTGTGTAAACGTTGAGTTTACGGTGTTGTGTGATAATTGCTTAATTGCTGATGAATAATTTAGCAGTTGTTAACGATTTCTCCTGTACATAGTGTAAATAAAGCTCCTGTGTTTTTATCAAGAACTGTGTCTTCATTTCAAGGAAGCGGAAGTCGCACCGAATCCGTTACAATACTATCTAACGTTCATATTTATGTATCTGAATAAACCATATTATTTTTCACAATTGATTTTATTTAAGAGAACCTGAAATTGACTCAAAAAATATAAAACTATTTATAAATCGGAAAAAGTAAGTACAATTTTTTTTTTTTTTTTTTTTTTTTTTACAATTTTTGCATTGTACGGGATTGGAACAGAACGATCTATGCATTGTAACTTTTGACTGGATTGGCTTAACAGTGCATACCAAGAAAAATATGAGTTGGTCTAAAGTTGTCACCACCATGTGCAAACTTATACCGATATACAAAAAATTCCCCCTCCCTTTGTGTGCAATTTAGAATTTTTTTTAAGCGTCACACTGCAGCTGAAATGTATGGTAGTGTATGGTTAAATGCAAGAGCGCCCATATGCAAAATTTCAAGGGGGGCCTCAGATATTTTCCTCGTGGTTTAGCAGGATATTTTCCCCATAGAAACCAATTTCAGTACAGAATAGTTATTAAAATTTTACATTTTTTTAATAACTTATTCATTATTTGCTGGAGAAGAAATGATTTCACATTTTCGCAAAGAAAAAAGTACTAAAAGCAAGGAAGTTTTAATTTAAAAGGGGGGCTTGAGCCCCCTTTTGCCCCCCCCCCCCATTTGGGCGCCCTTGGTTAAATGCTCAACCTTTTTTGGCAAAGAATGATGAAAATATGAAGAAAAATACACATATAAAGTGGTCTAAAGTTGTACAGTTTTACGATACATTTAAATTATCTAAAAAATTTACATCAACATTCCACAAACTTAATTTGTAGTGCTAAATTACGCATACTTACAGGTTTAAAATAACATTCTTTAAGTAAATTTAATTATTTAAATAATCGAGGAACATCATTTTTAAGTTTGTCTGCAGGTTTTCATGTTTTTCTCAAGTCCTAGGAACAAGTTCAACTATTATAGAAACTTTTATAGAAAGGAACTTTTAATCTGCCATTTTTTTTTAGATCCTTTGAGTATTTTGTTAATATAATTTGTTTGTTTTTCTTACTAAAACTTTAAAGTTCACTAATGGGTATGTAACACCCCGCCTTTACTCACCGCGGTCCTGAGTACACTCAAAAAATACCTTACGGTAGGCACTTCTGGTATTAAACCTATATCCTGTACCTGGTTGCCTCTTAATGTCCCAAGGCCCTATTAAACGTAGGCCAGGTACAGGCACCACCAAATTTGATGTTCCTTCAAATTTGTATTTATTAAGAGAGTGCTGCAAGTAAAAAAAAAGTGGGGAGCTTAACCACAAATCGCTACCAGCCCCGCGATCCAGCGGCTCTTCGGGCGATCGCCCGACCGCCCGATTGGCCAGTCCGGCCCTGGATAAGGCTCCCCCTCCCTACTTTGTAAAACTGTGTGTTACTCATTTTCATCGAAGAGATAGTGTCGCCAAATACTGAGATACTGCTGGTGACCATAAAATGATGCTACCCAAATATTTCCAAAATAAGTAGTACAATTTGACAATTGTTTGAAATTGTGCAAAAATTTCTGCTGTTTATGGATTTGCTTAATTTAGTTGGTGGATTATTTTACATGTTAACAACTGATTTAAAGAAAGAAATATTAAAGAAATGGCGATATTATGGTTACATGGTGAAAACCGAGAAACAGTATTGCGTAGTCTTTAGCTTCAAGAACAGCGACAATTGAAAAAATTGCCTAATGCCTAGCTATTGAAATGATTTCGCAAAAAAAGTTTGGCTAGATTCCTGCTAGTCGATCAAATACCCAGTCAACACAAATTAATTAAAAAAAAAAAACATTAATTGCCTCAAAGTTGCTTTAAACTGGAAAATAATCATCCAAATCCATGCATTTTTTGCCTATCTTGTGCAAAAATCTTACTTTAAGATTTTTGCTCTTGAGAAAAGCCTTGAATAATCAGACGAAAAGCAAAAATAGTCAACAATACAACAATTTTCGCTATCGACACGGAGTTGAGATGATACACTAAATACTGTATTGAGTTGAGGACAGCCTTCGAACATGGAACTAAAAAGCTCATAACTTGTTTTTTATTCTACTTAGAAATTTCGAACAGGTGCCATCTTCAGCAGAAAAATCAGAGCTTTCGTTTGACATATAGTGTTAATATGATGTGCAAGTATATTTTCATCCCCATATTAGAGAATTTATACGAAATTTGCATTTTATCGCCCCAAGGGGGGGTGCCCCCCATAACGGGATGAAAACTACCCCATGTGTTATTCTGATGCATAAGCTACATCATTGTAAAGTTTGATGGAAATCCATTCAGTAGTTTTTGCGTGAAAGAGTAACAAACATCTATATAGACAAACTTTCGCATTTATAATAGTAGTAAGTTTTTTTACATCTGAGGCAGTACCGGAATTTTAAACGCGTTTTATTCAAGACAAAAAATGTCCACATACATTCCCTTCTCACTTCCTGATTTGTTTTGATACAAAAGAAACAGACGTAGGAGGGTAGGCGACGAAAATAATGAATCTTCTTTCTTTCTTTTTTGAGCAATCACGATTGCTTATTGTTCTCACTTGACCGTCCTTGATGTTGTGGTTCCTTTTTCAGCTTCAGGGGCCTCCACAGCACCACCACCCTCTGCACGCGCGACTCCGAGCACTGCCTCCTGCTGGTCGGTGGCGTCCATGTCCTACACACATGCAAGCTCATACACACACGCACGCTCATACACACTAACACCCGCACGCTCATACACACTAACACACACGCACGCTCATACACACTAAAACACAACACGCTCATACACACGAGCCTTTACACACATACACACACGCCTACGTGCATTCACACACGCCTAAATGCATATACACACGCTTACGTGCATACACACTGGTCTACGCACACACACATGCCTGTACACACACACACACACACGCCTGCACACACACAACTATACACACGTAACCTCCCAGGAGGCAGGCTTGGGGGGACAGGAGCAGTTTCTAGAAGCAATAGCCCCCAATGAGTAGAGTCCTGTCGCAACTCGTGATTGCGAAACACATAATTTGAATACAAAATTTCAGAATTCAAATTAATTATTATTATTATTATTTTTTTGAGCAATCACGATTGCTTATTGTTCTCACTTGACTGTTTTGATGTGCTATCATTTTTCATTTTATTTTCCCACCAGCACCCTCTGCAGCATCATCGTCGACCGGCTCCTTACGATGCTGCTCCTCTAGCGAAAGTCGTCTCCAGGTTGCGTCACTTACTTGCCTTCACTTACACCTACACACACACATACACACACATACATCTACACACACAAAGACATACACACACCTACAAATACACACAACTACCCACACACACACATGCCTACACACATACACAAACCGCCCACACACAAACAAACATACCTCCGCACACACACAAACACACACGCCTACATACACACACACACTCGTGATTGCGAAAACCATAATTTGAATTTAAAATGTCAAAATTCAAATTAATTTTTTTGAGCAATCACGATTGCTTATTGTTCTCACTTGACTGTTTTGATGTGCTATCATTTTATTTTCCCATCAGCACCCTCTGCAGCATCATCGTCGACCGACTCCTCACGATGCTGCTCCTCTAGCGAAAGTCGTCTCCAGGTTGCGTCACTTACTTGCCTACACTTACACCTACACACACATACACCTACACACACATACATCTACACACACATACACACAAAGACATACACACACAAACACATACACACACCTACAAATACACAAAACTACCCACACACACACATACACAAACCGCCCACACACAAACAAACATACCCCCGCACACACACAAACACACACGCCTACATACACACACACACATACACACACGCACTCGTGATTGCGAAAAACATAATTTGAATTCAAGATGTCAAAATTCAAATTAATTTTTCTTTTTATTTATTTATTTATTTATTTTTTGACCCCTTAATATATACACAGTGCGATCCAAAAATAATCGAACTTTTTAGTGAAATAAAAGAATTTCACTAAAGAATAGAATAGAAGAGTTTAGAATAAAATAAATATGGCAATATGTTTTACAGCTAATATTTATTCAAAATAGGATTCATTTAACTCTATACAACGTTTCAAATGATCCACCAATTTATCCATTGACTTTTAAACTCACTCAGTTTTGGGAATGTTCTTCAGCACCTGCTTCACTCTGCTTGAATGGTTGGAACGTTATCGTAAAAAGTCCCTTTAATTTCAGTTTTCAGTTTCGGGATAATAAAATAGATTTGGGATTTCGATCAACCTCCGTATTCATCTCATCTATGTGACTATTTTACACAAACTACTAAGTTACACAGACTACTGTCCAATCACGGATTGCATGAAATTTTCAAACGTCCAGATAAGACGAATCTATGTGAATAAGGGGGAAAAGTAAAAATTTGATGTGCGTATTCCACTCATTTGAATGAGACTCTGCTTTGCAAAAGCTCACATTGGTAAAAAATAATAGATTCGTCCATTTCCGGTTGTAAAACGGATGTTTGTCTTTCCATACAATCCGTGGTCAGACAGTACGTATATATTCCTTATGTACGAAATTGTGTGTGTGTGTTTTTGTTTTCTTTTTTTTTTTTTTTTTCAAATTTGTGCATAAAGAAAGGACTTAAGCCCCCACAGCCCACTGTTTTTCGAGAACATCGGGTTTATCAGCAAGTGATAGTCTAAAAGTTTTTGTTCCGAAAAGCAATCGTATAAGATTAGGACGCAAGTTTTAGCAATGAGATAGCGAAAATTATATTCTAGTGCTTGCGTCGTAACTGAGCAAGATAACGATATCATTTAAGCAATGTTATGTTTATATTCAGTAAATCACACCCAATAGCGAGGGCTAAAGTAGAAATACATCGCCAGCTCAGTAATTTCCAGCCGAGGACTGCAGTTTCATACTTATTAGCACTCATCGCCCGGCATAGGAAATTAATAGAGCTGGAAAACCTCTTAACGAAGCCAATAATGCCAAACAAACTGGTAGCTAATATAGAATTAGCGCGGACCAGACGAGTGACCGAAACAATGCTTCGGTTCAACTCGAATATTGAAGGCAAGTTCATGGTACATTCAGTAAATCACAAAAAAAAAAAAAAAAACAATAGCCAGGGCTAAAGCAGAAATACATGAAATACACCGCCAGCTCAGCCGCTGGTCTGCGCTAATTCCATATTAGCTACCAGTTTGTTTGGCACTCTTGGCTTCCTTAAGAGGTTTTCCATCTCCAATTTAGTTACTTTCCTATGCCGAGCTGATAAGTGCCAATAAGCCCGAAACTGCAGTCCTCGGCTGGAAATGATTGAGTTGGCAGTGTATTAAATGTTACGTTTATTGAAAAAACTGAATACTTTGTCACGTAGAGCAGTATATTAAACAAATAGAAGGCGTTTCGTATGGGAAAAAACATATAGATTGAATCGTCCCATTGAATGGGACAAAACATATAGTACATTAAAAATTCTGCAACTGACCTATTCAACTGAAACAAATTGATTCTGAAGCCACTTACATAAGTTTCATGTATTGTGCGTTCATGAGGAGAAGAGACTTCGGAACGCCTTCCCGAAAGCAAAGCTAAGTTTAGCGCGGGGGTGATCGCTACCGCTTTCAATTGAGACAACCCTAAATTTGGCGGGCATTTAAATTTGTAAAAATGTCTTTGTGTTCTTTCCTTTCGTTTCTAGCTTCGCGTAATTGTCGTCTACGGGGGATCTATACTTTTTAAACTGAAAATTTCAGAACAAAAATATTGTATTTACAAAAAAAAGTAAGGTATTTTGTTTTCCGAATGAAACATTTCTATTAAGGATAGGCTTTCTGAATTTTGAACGATATCCTTTTAAACACTAACGTCCTATATTCGAAATTGCAAGTGCGCTGATGAAAAAAAAGGGGGGGGGGGACAGGAAAACTTCATTGCCACACAGACTGTGGCATTGAAATGCTTAAGGGTTGCGTTCGTTTTGAAAACTTAATATCTCTCTCCATCTCCCTCTCCCTTTTCTTGAGGGGGGGGGGGTGACTCAGTAGCTCTTACGGGTTGGGTCTTTTTGATGCATCTATATGGATTGTACAAAATTTCAGATCATATAGAGCGGATATACAGTCAGTAGATCTACAGTAGCAGTTATTTTTGAAAAATGATGAAAACATTATTCGAACAAAAGTTGCCCCCCTCTCCCCCCCCAAAAAAACTTGGTTGAACCAAAGGCGGGGACTGGGCAATTGTTCCAGAAAGGATTTACATGTGAGAAATAAAAGTAAATGAGAAAACAATAAAAAATCAATCTGAAATATTTAAAGCAATTGACTATTAAAGTCAAGGCTATTTCTCTAAGTATTGCATGAATATTAATGTTTAGAAATATGTAATAATTTGCGATGCGTTATAAAAAGTGTCTTTGGTTTGAATACTGTTTTAAAATTATAGGTTCATCGGTTGGGTCCGGCTTAAGAGATGACGACTACCCCCAGGGCGAGTATTTTCAAGGCGGGGGGGGGGGGGGAGGTAACCAACTTCGTTTCTGGGGGGGGGAGGCAGAAACGAAGTTAGTTATAACACTTCAGTACACAGTAGCCTAACGTAAACACGGATTGTCCATAAAGGACGTTACACTTCACCTTAGCCTCTCCCCTCGTCACATCTCACGCAATGTTCGATGAACATATTGCTATAACGAACGCTCTTATTTGGACCAAAATATGTGAAGTCATATTTCTTATAATCCCCTCCTTCCCCCTTGAGACTAACTGTCCGAAGTTCATGAACCCCGAACCCTCTCTCCCTACCCCTTTCAAGCGTGACATCATTTGTGAACGACTCCTTAGGTTTGCTCTAAGTCACCAAAATCGCAGTAACAATTGTTTTAAGGGAAAAGACCGGCTCCCCCCTCCTTCCTGGATAGCTCTAGTCACAATTTGTTTATGATCATGTATGTTTTTAATAAAGAATCATATCGCACTCCGGCAAGGAAAGTGACACAATTCAAAATCTGGGAAAACCATACCGGCTATTGATTTAAGATCTAAATTTAGTGCTTTTTCTCGACACAAAAACCGCAAATTTAGCTCACCTAAATGGTGCGGGGGGGGGGGGGGGGGCGTAGAAACGATTTCATCAATAATGACACATCATTAAAATTTCATAATTTGGAAGAATATTTTTCGAGCTTAAAGTATGCATTATGTATCTATACTTCAAAAACTAATTAATAAACATCACATAATAAGTTGACTGCGCATATTGTAATGTTTGAGACTAAATCACTTAAAATTACTATTGCGTCAAACCTTAATTTTCTCCATTACTGTTTTTTTTTTTCTTGTGGTTGAGTCAGTTTCCTTGCCAGTGTGGGATATGCAACGTTTTTCGATAAAAATAACGCATTTTACATTCAGAGCCAAGGACGGATCCAGAAACTATTCAAGGAGGGGGCGATTGATTTCACACCCTTACCCTTTTATAAATTCACAAACCTCCGCCCCCCCCCCCCTTCCAAACACCATGAAAGATCGTCTCATTTCAGTTATTTTGGGAAGGGGAGGGACTTCCTTTTCTACAAAAATGCGGAGGAGTGTACCAAACCCCATCCCTTACCTTAACGCCATCAAAGGTGTCCCATTAAAGTTCCTCTTTTTTTGGGGGGGGGGGGGGAGACTTCAATTTTCCAAACTTTCCTGAGAAGAGCCCTTGAACCCTATAACTCTATTTAATATCATCTAAAATCTTCTAAAATTGAGTTTTTGGAACTTTGAAATACCTCCTATACAAAGTTCAGATCTCTATCAGTAATGTGTTAAGAATAAGATATGTGCTACACTTTCATTTTCCAGACAGCAAGAGCTTCGTCAAACTATTGAAGATAGGCTAAAACAATTTTCAACTTCAGTATCAAAGACATGCCGTGGAAGAGTTCTGCATCTAGACTCAAGGAAGGGGCGGTCGCCCCATCGCCCGGATCTGTATTAGAATACGGGCAACAAACTTTTGCCTATTTTATGATCCCCACACGTAACGCTGTTCCGTAAAAGTATTGAAATGTGTCACACAGAGTGCAACTTACTTACTGAGGCTTCCAAAATTGTTCGTAGGCTTTAAATGTGTATGGTTAAAAATGAAGTGCCTAGGAATCGAAATAGTAGTTCAATACTTTTTCATACTGTCTCTACATGATTACATCAATTCAACATTTTTTTTTACAAAATATTGACTGTTTGAAATGGGCCGAAAATGAGGTGACAGAGAAATATTTTCAGAAAAATTCGAAATTAAAGTTATCGTCTGTCGTTTTCTTTCTTTCTTTCTTTCTTTTTTTTTTGTTATTTTTTCAATGCGGTTATAGTTAAAAAAAATCTTTTGGCATTAATTTTTGCTTGTTCACTTTACAAATCTACGTATTATTTTAAAAATGACTCGTATTCGCAAAGTAACAACAAACACAATTTGAAAACGCATTAATTCTTCATTATATTCGAAGTAAAACAGTTCGAAATATTGCAAAAGTAGTTCATTTATCCCTAAGCACTGTGTAATATTTAATAAACGCTTTAAAGAAGAAAATCGGATCGAAAATAAGGTGAGAAATGGTTGACCAGCAAAGTTAACAATATGCGATTAGAGATTTATAATTAGAATACCTATGAAAAACCCACGTTTGAGAGCTCTGAAAGTTTCAGCAGAATAGAAGGAAAAATTTTCCTTCCAATTTCACCTGCAACTGTTCACCGTGTTTTCAGAAAATGTTTACTTAGCGTGAAACACAGAAAGTTTAGGATTTCCTTCGCAAAATCAATGATAAATTAACCCAAAACGTATAGAAATACACTGCAAATCTTAAAATACTTTTAAGTCGAACAATTGTCTTAGTAGCACACATTTTTTGCGGGAAAGAAGGTGGGAGGTAATTTCTTAGAAAATTATAGAACACTCGTCTTCTTACAGCGCGATAACGATGGCCAATTGCAACCTTTCTCAGTGTTGGTCTGAAGCCTCATCCCCAAAAGACGCATATAGAATCTTCCGATACCACGTGTTGGGGGCGTGGCCAAGTCTCAACTAGTGAAAAACGGACAATAGTAACAGCGAGAATTCTCCTAGTTCGAAATCGCCGCCAAGGGCACAGTCAATCGAAATCCACGTAGGACATCAGGAAAAAGCATACCATGTTTTGGAATACGCCCAAATATCATCTTTTATCGTCGTTCAAAGACATTTTCGCACGAAATTTTGAGAAGAACCACTAGATACAATTCAGAAAGTTCTTCCCAGAAATCCTGTTTTATTACCGCGAATATACCCGGTTTTTCCTCTAACACTAACCATAATCCAATGACTTGACTGATAGTGATCGTGCTAGAGAGAAGAACATTACTGCAATTACTGCTTTGGTTACCGATATCCCTCGGGCTAACCTCTTGCAATTTCCCACATTTTCCTGTGGGACTTTGCGAAAAACCAAGTGTTTGTGCTTCCATTTCTCCAGTTACTCCTGTAAAACTTGGGGAAATGTAGGCAGCCAATAACTGAAGAGCTTGAATAATAGACAACGAGTGTGGCAGGAACAAGAATATCGCATAGATAGTTTACTAAATTCCGAAACGTCGCTGATTATTTCCGTGACGTTTCCGGGATTACACAGACTTCAATCAGCTTCCTGTGAAAATCAATATCTTTGTCAAAACGTTTCCTGAATTGCTACCAAGTTCACAAATGCACTTTTCACTGTTGTGAAAAATATTTTTAGCTACCAGTTTAAAGAGTAACTTAATTTAAGTATTTTTCTAATGTATCGACTAAGCTCCCAATGAGAACACTTTCTTGGATTCCGTAAATTTACAAGAATTGCTGGCAATTGACATCCATGGTATTTACTCGTAATTCTGTCTTTCCTGTGATCATGGTTACAAAAATGCTCTTGGAGCTTTCTTGGTAAATCAAGAAGGTGTCAAGATGTTATTGTGAATCTACTCAATTTTTCTCTGAAGGATCGAGAGACATGACTGGTTTTAACTGGGGAGATTTTTGAGTTCTTCAGAAACGATTCCGGGGTAATTTTAAGAAGATTACTGACTTTTAGGGGAAACGTTCCTATTTTTTGCAAGATATTATTGGCTGTTTTTTTTTTAATGGCACGAGAGCCCTTGAGGGCTATACTGCGCAAAACTATTTTTCATTTTATGCTACTTCTTGTTCATTCAAGTATAAAGTCAGGAAATGGTAAAACTAAACATATTTTGAAGTAAAAGGCATAAAACTTCAGGTAATTAAAAAAAAGTCGTTAAAAACATGCAAACATTAAAACATTTAAACAAAGTATAAATTAAGAAAAAATGGATGAAAATATCCTGACAATAAACGTTGAAAAATAAAAAAAAGGACGAAATCACATGCAATGACGACTCAAACACTAAATTAAAAAGGAGAAACAAATCTCTTGGAGGAAGGAGAACAACTTGGGATGTTACTGGGAGGAGTCCTCCAGCAACACTTTCAAAGATGGATTAAATTCATCATAATATTTAATACGTATTTGATTGAAATTTGGGCAGTTACTTAAAATACGTAACGCTGATTAACATTACGTGTGTTGCACATTGGAGCTGGTTAGCTGCATAAGAGGTATTTATGGGTGGATCTGCTATGACCAATGCAAAAACGGTTTATTTTTTTTCTCTCCTGGTGAACTGCGATAATCTGAAACCTTTAGCCAAGGGCTGGATCGAATGCAATTTATTTTGTGCTTCAAGATTCCAGGTCAGCTGCCAATGTGTGTTAAGACATTCAGAAATTGAGTTTTTAATGTCAATAAAAGGGAGTCTTATCATCAACCAGGATGTTTGCAGCTCTGGCGGCTGGATCAGCTACTTCAGTGCCTGAAATGCCCACATGACCAGGGATTATTTTGCATAAGATTTTTGTATAAATGATATGACTGAATAAGTATAGGGTCGCTATTATTATTGCAGCGAATGATGGCTTCCACTGAACTCTTTGAGTCAGTGTATATCACCGATCTTTTGTGGTTGGATTGGGCTATTGCTTGTAGAGATGTAATATAGATGTAATATAGCTTTTATTTCTGAATTAAATACCGAGTAAGATGGGATTAATTTTTCTGCTGTAACTTGACCATTAATTATGGTAGAAAAGCCGACTTCATTGCTTGCTTTTGATCCGTCAATGAAAATAGCATTATATTCAGAATATCTTACTATCCAACCACGAATTTCATGGAATTTTCAAACGTCCAGATGAGCCGAATCTATCTGAATGAGGGGGAAAAGTAAAAATTTGATGCGCGTATTCCGCTCGTTTGAATGAGACTCTGCTTCTGCAAAAGCTGATATCGCTAAAAATAATAGATTTATCCATTTCCGGCTGTAAATCGGATGTTTGTCTTTCCATACAATCCGAGGTCAGACAGTATATAATTAAAAACTGAGCGTATTTATGTATCTATGTATGTCCAAGCTTCTTCTCCCGAACGACAGTGAACTGACCATCGAACAAGGTATCGATGGATTCGTTATCTTCCCGTCTTCATGTTTGGCTATTTAACATAATCCTCCGATAATAACTAGCGGAGATATCAATTAAAAACTATCAATTAGGACACTTAAATTTCGACATAAAATCCCTATTTTTCGAAGGCTTTCCTCCATTTAAATTATTTTTCAGTGCTTCATCTCAACTTTCCTCAAGAATGCTTTTATTAAAATTTATAGCGTGAAGAAAATCATTCAGACGAACGATATGTTGCCATTTTCTCTTTCGAATATGAAGAAGTAAAATTCTTGATTTTGTTTTAAAGGCTTTTCCTGTAATCGGGGGATTTAAAATGTTTACTTTTTGGTTGTTTTTCTGCAAACTGCCGCAAAACTTTACTGATTTTTTTTTCTTCTCTTTTTGCTCAAGCCTGAGGGTTGAACAGGCGTCAATTAACATAACTTTTATTTTCGAGTTAGACCGTGCAAAGCCGGGTGACGCAGCTAGTTTGCTTTTTATATCATGAAAGATTTGTTGGTAAATTGAATTAGATGTAGTCTCTTTGGGGAATTTATCGCGGTCTTTAATTGTAGATGTTATTACTTAACACCATGGTTCAATTGGTTCTATTGTGTTGAAAGTATTAAAATCTGATAGTTGCAGGCCAAAGAGCCCGCCGCGCATTCGAATCCCAAATGTTATGGTTACCGATGGGCGATGAAGAAATGAGACATCATTAGATACATTAAAAATATGAAGGTGTAAGGGGGGGATTTTAATATAAGGTTTTGTTTTGATGTAGACATTCAAAGAAAGTTTGAGGCGTCTATTGTTTAAAGATTGTTCATGCGCAAGAATATGAAGACTGTTGATAGGCGATGTTCAGAAGGCTCTTGTGCAGATACGCAGTGCCCGATCATGTACTGGATCCGGAGCTTTCAGTTAGCTTTTCGCAGTAGAGCCGTAAATTTGGCATCATCATGGCGAACTTATCATGGTCAAGGAGTATTTGTGCATCTTCTGAAAGTACAAAGTACCTGGAGCACCAAAAGGTAGAAGTCTGACTTTGCTCCTGTGCCTGCAGACCTTAGCTGAGCATAATGGAACGGCCTTCACGTCTTGGGTGACCCTACCAGGAGAAAACTCTCCCGACGTACTTTGCCCGTTCCGCCCAGGTACACCTCTCGCCACGTTGAGGCGGCCTGCAGGACTTGAGGGGGAACAGCGAACAACCTCAAATTGAGAAATCTAATTGTGTTTTTACTAACGACTCGAATTTACCATTAAACGACAAGGAATCAGCTCATATACTTGGTGATTTTTACAGTCGAGAGAGTGAACTTGCATTCACGAGAAAAGACAGAAATGTAGCCGTTAGGTCTAGAAAACTGGCTCATCGTTGTTGTAATGTTGAATCTACGAATCCGTTGTTCAGGGAACCATTCAAATTGGAAGAACTTGATATTGCCTTAAAACAGATTGATCCTAAGCGTACTCCTGGGCCTGATGGATTTAATGGACTGATGATCACGAACATTGGTTCCTATGGTAGAGAACAGTTACTTAACATATATAATAAATCATGGAATACCGGTAGAATACCAAAAGACTAGAAGAGAGCCATCGTGATCCCTATTCGAAAAAGTAATAAACCTTCCGAATCTCCCGACAGCTACAGACTAGTTGCCTTGACAAGCTTCATTTGCAAAATTCTTGAGAAACTTGTACTAAATCGCATAACTTATCATATTGAAATCAACAATCTACTACCAACAGAGCAATATGGATTTCGAAAGGGACATAGTACCCAAGACCAGATACTATATTTTACTCAACATGCGAGGGATGCTCAAAACGAGTATACGACCAAACACACCATTGCGACTCTACTTGATTTGACGAAAGCTTTTGACAGAGTATGGAAAAATAGACTGATAACTAAGATATACGAAAACTTTTACATTGATGGGAAGGTTCTCTTGTGGATTTACGATTTTCTCAGAAATAGAGTATTTAATGTCAATTGCAACAAAACTATTTCTGGCACTTTCCGCTCAAAACAGGGCATACCACAAGGCTCTGTATTGAGTCCTCTACTATTTAGTCTATTTATCTCTGGAATAGAATCTGTAATTACTAGTGATTGTAAGAGAGGTTTGTTTGCTGATGACATTATACTTTGGAGCAGTGGATCTGACATTAACATGCTGGAGTCCAGTCTAAATAGCTTACTCCAGAGAATTCAGCTTTTTGCTACAGAACATAAATTATGTTTCAATCCTATTAAATCTGTCACTGGTTTCTTCACAACTAACAAGCATTTGTATAAATATTGTCCAAAAATCTATCCTAATGGTCATCTCCTGCAATGTGAGAGAAATCCCAAACATCTGGGTTTCGTACTTGACCCTGAAATAACGTGTAAAAAACACATTGATTTGATTGTAACTAAAACTAGAAAGAGACTTAATATACTTAAGTTCATCTCCGGTTGCGATTGGGGCGCTGACGCCAGAACACGGAAAACAACTTATATTGCCTTAATTAGACCTATTCTTAAATATGGATATCAAATATATCATGTCGCATCAGATACAAATCTCAAAAAGCTAAAAAGGGTACAGCTGAGTGCGACACGTTTAATCACAGGTCTACGAAAAAGCACCCCAACCGATGTTGTCCTCTATGAGGCTGATTTGCAGCCGTTGTGGTTAAGAAGTATTCCTAACCTTACAAAATTCTTCAGCAAGCTCATGAATTACCGTGATCAGCATCGTACTGAAAACTTTGTATGTGGATGGCAAAATAACCAAAGATTGAAAAGGAATAGTTCTCTCAGCAGTGCTGAGAAGTTAAACGTATTGAAACTTACTGTTGAATTCATTTCTTTAAAGTCAATCGAATCCCCATTGGACCAGATTCCTGGGGTTTATTTTCATACAGAGTTATTTAGTCGCACAAATAAGACAACTCAACATCCTGAATACTTAAGACAGGTTGCTTTAGAAGTGATTTATAGCATTCCTACTGAGGCTGTTCTGATTTACACAGACGGCAGCAGAATTGAAGGGAACACTGGAAGTGGAGTTATTGTTAAGTCTGGAGATGAAGAAATATCTCTTATAAACGTAGAAATACTGATTACTGCTCCGTGTTTTGCTCTGAATTGATCGCCATTGACATGGCTCTGGATTATATTGCTGAGCAACGTTTCCCAAGAGAGACATGGATCCTATCAGACAGCCGCAGTTCAATCCAATACTTGCAAAATTGGAGATTCATTGCAGATCAAAAGGGAATAAGAATTGTTAAAAAACTCAAGAGTCTGTCCGGTTTTTGTGACCTCCATTTACAATGGATTCCATCTCATGCGAATTTGAGATATAACGATATTGCGGATGGACTGGCGAGGCCTCTACTATGACTCAGAATAATGGGGATCCTCTGACGTGCCTTGAACTATACTCCAGATGTAAGGCTACTATAAACAGCTCTTGGAGATGTCCTCCTGAGCATCCATGATATTTTTTCGAGGGTCCTGGTGCTTCCCTTGGATTTGGGGGTGACAGGAGAGATCAAACTGCTTTGACTCGCCTGAGCACAGGTCACCTAAAAACCCTCAGATTTTCCCATGGTAATAGGACTTTCTCAATTTGCACCAAATGTCATACTAAAGAAGCCACTGCACAACATCTGATTTTTTGCGTTGGTTTGGTACGCGAGGATCTACTGAAGAGACCTGCTTCTGTCTTGAAGTTGATTAAGGCGAACAACCTCATGAATCTGATCTGATTCAGAACAGAGAGATAAGCAAGAAGAAGAAGAAGAAATTTTGCATCCATAATCAAGTTTTGAGCGCATTAGAGCCCCGTAGATTCTATAAATAGACTCTGTATCAGTACCCCAAGAAGGGTTTGCTAAGACTCTAAGGATATTTAATATCAGTAAACATTCCTTTTTTTACTCTTGTATGTGCGGTATAAATTTAATTTTTTTTAATCGAGTGTGAGACCAAGGAATTTTACTTGACCTTTTACAGCTATTGGTTGCGCCTTTAACAGACAATATCCCTGAACACTTGCTTACACATCTCTAAAGCCTCTGAGGCCGATTTACCAAGTTCCATACAAAACTTAATCGCGTAACGCTGCTCAAATGTTCTCTGCATTTTGGAGCTGGAACCGACGTTTGCAACTGTACACTATAACGACGATGCTTCCCGAAGTAAGATTCCCAGGCGACTGCGGACCGGAGTGAGTACCATCAGTAACCCTTTACACCGACCTAACCAGTTTCTGCACACTTAAGAGGCACAGTCGCATCAGGGAAAAAATGAGTCTCATTACTTATTATACAGACCCTGTACGCCCTTGTCCTTAACCGATCCTTAACTGTAATTAACGATCCTTTTAAAGTCTTGATTTTCTTTACAAACGCAGGCAATCCATATTTTATTGTTATAGGGTAACACCTCCAGTAATTGGCAGGTCACCAGTGATTGGCACTTCTAACAAAAATGTCCTAAAACAAGATTCGCATCTAATCTTTTAAAAGTAGAAGGCTATATACCAACTGAGTGTACATTTACTTTAAAGATTATAACTTCAATTCATGTTAATAAATGGTAGCAGTGCATAGGAAAGAGAAATAGATGTGGCTATTGTCAAATCAGTCATTTTTATAGCAAAAGCTTCTTTAAGGGAAGCATACACAGTTTGTATATAATCTAAAAGTAAAAAAAAATAAAGTGATTTTCCAGTTCTATTAATATGTGCCAATCACTGCATCACTAGGTGTCATACACTGGGGTATCAGGTGTCAATTATTGATGATTTTGGTAATTTTTTATACATATATTTTTATAAAAATGTCTTTTCAAATATTTTTGCTTTCAGTAAACTAAATAGATGCACAGATGTGCAATATTTAATACAAAAATATTTACATATAATTTTTTTTTCTAAGTAATGAAAACCAGAGGTAAGTTTAAGGACAAACTCTTAAAGTGCCAATTACTGGGATCGTTACCCTACCTATGTTTAAGCAAGAACTTCTTTGTATACAACATTTTTTTTGGTACAAAATGTTGAGATGAAGTACTGAATAATGGAGTTTGAATGGAATGGAAAATTGAATTTGAATTTGAATGGAGGAAAGCTTTCGAAATTAAGGGATTTAAATCACGGGACGCGGGGGCGTCCCGGCAGCTAAGAAAACCAAATGTTAGCCACCAACAAAGTCAAATATAAACCGCCAAGAAAGACGAAAAAAATTTAACATCCCTTGTGGCCTCTGACTAAGTATACCGAAATACAATCCCCAGGACCATCATAGGGAGGAGGAACTTAAGTTAGAAAATCGCTGTTTAAAACGTTTTCGTGTTCTTTGACAGGGCTACAGCCCAAACGAAAAAAGGGATCGAGCTGAAACTTCGCACACACATTCCTTGTGCCCTACTGACGTGCCATTTAATCCCCTCCCCTTCCCCTCGTCTCTATCCCCCAAATCATACCTTCCCGGGGTCTGTAACAGCTCCCGGGGATCATTTCTTTGTTAATTATTTCTTGTATACATATTCTTCGGGGGCCATTGAGGACACGTACAAAAATTCATCCCCCGGGGACAACATGGGCCGGAGTAATTAAGGTTTGAAAGTCACCAATTTCCCCAAAATTCTTGTGTACTTATTCTCAGCTCATAGGGTTTGTTAATCTCTGACTGAAATTGCACAAGGTTCAATCAAATCTAATAGTTATTCAAAAGTTGTCCTAGGAAATGAAATTCAATCAAGACTAAAACAGAGATCCAACAGTTCATGTCCCCACAAGATAGCGCTATAAGCTTAAGCGAAGTTTAGTGGGGCCGCAAGATCGGCTGCATAGACCTTCTGACGCATCTAAGTTTAAAATATTTAATGACTTAGGTTTTTTT
This sequence comes from Uloborus diversus, assembly GCF_026930045.1. NCBI lineage: Eukaryota > Metazoa > Arthropoda > Arachnida > Araneae > Uloboridae > Uloborus > Uloborus diversus. Next base: position 103,881,001 of record NC_072739.1, read on the forward strand.
TTTTTTTTGGCGATATCATACGTTATTTCGTCTTTTTAATGAACTTTTAAACAAAACAAGGTATTAAACAAGAGAAACAAGTTCTATTAAAATGAAAAATAATTCGCCAAATAATTAATAAAAGTAGTTAAAATGCAAAAAGCTCGATTAAAATAACCCCGGTCAGTATGAAGACGGCTTTGTACTTTTCCGCTACAGGTACGCGATGTGGCTTATTTTTTACCCTTTAGAGATTATTTTTATTTTATTCATTGCCGCCATCACGTGTTTAGCGGTACTATACGTTATTTTGTCGTGAACTAAAAAAAAAACAAACAAAGACGTTAAATAAGACTAAGAGCTGCATTTAAAAGAAAGATAAATCACCAAACAACTAAAATTACACCGCAAAATGTAAAATTTAAGAAAAGAAGTCATTAAATAAAGTGAAAAGCTTCATAAAAATAGCCAGCAAACTGTAAAATATGAAAAAACTTCATGAAAATAATTCGTCAAATAAAGAAACTAATAGAATTAATTGCCAAGTTGAAAAATACTCGTTAAACAAAATAATTTAAAATAGAGTATTCCAGTCGGCCAGACGAACATAGAATCTTGCTGGTCAGAAGATAACATGACGTAAAATTTTGCCATTATCGTTCCTTAAAAACACAAAATAAGTTGCTTCAATTGAAAATTTATGACTTGAAATTCTCAATTCTAAAAACACAAAGGAAGAATATCTATGCAAAAAGATGTAATATCTCATCAAAAACAACCCTGTTGTAAAAATTTCCCCGTCAAGAAAACCTTAATCTCTTCCCAACAAAAAAAAAAAAAAAAAAAGGCCTTCATCTTAAACTTAAAAAATTAAAAAATTCTCAGCCTTAAAAAGTTATGATATCTAGTTTTCCCGTCAAGTATCTGTCAAACTACCATCCTCCTTCTTTTCCTTTTTCAATACAACTATTTTCGCTAGAACCTGCCTCCATCACCAACTCCTTTCCAGTGAGGATAGATCCATTAAATTGCTTTCAATGCTGTTTGGCGAGAAGCTTTGTAAAGTGAGGTAGTTGCTTGGTGAGCAGAAAGCTATCCGTTAAACAGGATTGAAAGCAATTTAAAGGATCTATCCTCACTGGTAAGGAGTTAGTGATGGGGACAGGTTCTACTGAAAATAGTTGTGATGAAAGAAGGAAGAAAGGAGGATGGTAGTTCGGCAGATACTTGGCGGGAAAACTAGATATCATAACTTTTTAAGGCTGAGGATTTTTTTATTTTTTGAGTTTAGGATGAAGGCCCTTTCTTTTTTGTAGGGATGAGATAAAGGTTTTCTTGGCGGGGAAATTTTTACAACAGGGCTGTTTTTGATGAGATATCAATTACATGTTTTAATTTCACAGAAATTAAGGGGTTTTAATTAATTTCTTCCGAACTAATTGATATTTCGAAAAATCATTTCTTAGTGGATACTTTCGTAATAATGTAGACATGCGTGCCCAATTTCAAGTCTGAGGTTTCAGAGGTATTGGCTGTGCGTTGATATATATATATATATATATATATATATATATATATATATATATATATATGTATATATTATCTCGGGACATTGATTTTTATATATTAGAATGTACGTAATAAAAGAAAAATTAGTTACGTTTATAACAACGTATTTATTATTATTTTTTTAAAACAGTTTAAACTTTTAATTGAGTTTTTTTCAAACCATTAGGAAAATGTACAAAAAACATAATTCACACACTTACTAAAAAAGAATGAAACCTCAAATTTTTTTTTAAATAAAAAACAAAGCATTTAAAAATATATATTATAATTAGGAACGCAAAGAAAATACAAAAAACATTGCTGATCTGAAATTGACTTCAAAGCACGCCCGTTTACACACATGCAAAATAAAAGTACTGTATATTCGCTCATTAAGACCTCCCAATATTTTGTTCAACTAGGACCTTTTATTATTTACTATAATGAGGTTAAACTGGCCAAAGAAAAACTATCCCCGAAACAAAGTGCAATCATCCAGCATAAAACGCTCTCCACCACCGCTCCCTGGTGTGCAAATTGTGTGTATAAGTCTTTAGTTAACTCAATGAATCCGAACCCCCCCCCCCTTTTTTTTTTCTTCTCTTCTCTTTTTTTTTTTTTTTTTTTGAGAATTAAGGATTGTTTTGTTTTCTCTCCTAGCTCTTTTTCTTGGGAGACTTTTTTCTACGTTTAGTTTTATTTATAAAAGCATTTCTCTGCTCATATGATCATTTTTTTTAAAAATTATTATTATTTTTTAATCAGTCGAAATGCCGCCCACTAGCTACTGCGCCCCTGTCGAGAGTCACTGCTGCCAACCCCTAGTTACGCTACTTGTAAGACCTCATTTGGAGTATGCTGTTTAGTTTTGGTCTTCTTATCTCAGGAAAGATATTTCTGCATTGGAAAGAGCTCTAAGAATGGTTACTGGACTTGTAAGGGAACTTTCAGATTTAGGCTATGATAACAGAATTAATAGGCTTAATATGTATAGCCTGGAGCAAATGAGAGTCAGAGGGGACATGATTCAGTTGTTTAAATTTTTCAAAATGAAAGATGTTAACGGGTTAAATTTTTGCACAGAAAGCAGGACGAGGGGTCATTGTTTTAAACTATTCAAATCTCAGGCTAACCTGGAAATTAGGAACAAATACTTCTTTAGTAGTGTCGTGGGCACTTGGAACAGCTTACCGGAAGAGGCGGTAATGAGCAAGGGGGTGGATAGCTTTAAGAGGGCCATTGGTCTTCATTGGGGACTAATAAACAGACGAGGACCGGCCTAGCTATTCCCAGAGCCTCTTGTTGGTCGTCACATTTGTATTTGTATTTGTATTTACAATTTAGAATTGGGAAACATCGGAAAAGTAAATCCCCATTTAATCAATCATTTGATATTAGATACATTTTTCAAATTATCACAAAACAGTCTAATAAAATGATCACACATTGAATCGCAACTTTGATGCTGCAGTCTGATTAGATAATGGTTTAAAGTTTTAGTTCGTGATTGCTATCATGCATTGCATGTTCATCTGCGCTGATAAGATAATAGATTGGCATAATATATATATATACTGAAAATAACGATTTTGGTAATATCTATTATGGAAATTGATTTCAAGCAATGTTTGTCTTTTTTTGTGAATTTATGGAAGGCTATTTCCGCTTTGTTTGCATCAATCACTTGTTTTATGATGGGAAGAAGAAAAAGTTCTGTAAGTAACTACATTTAGTTTGGATTGCTTGTGCAAATGTTAATATTTTTGAAAATATGTGTACGACTATGACAAAATGAATGAAGTACTTGAATTAAATTATGTATCCATGTCATTCCTATTTCATTTTATTAATTTCTTTTCTTCTAAAAATATTTAAATATTTTAAAATATTCATATTCTATTTTCAACATTGATGCAACGAACAACATTTCTTTAAGTAAATTTTACTTTTTGTTCTTTTCTGGGATAATAATTTGAAACTACTTTTTAAACCAACTCTACTTACCCCCTTACGCAACTTATAGTGGTAAAACTCAATCTGTACACTCAAAATATTACACTTTTCGGAAACCCATTAGAAGTTTTGATGTTTCTCAATAAATTTGTTTCACATTTTGTGTCTTACAAACCAGAATATTAAGAAAACATTTTTCAAAATTATTAGGTGTATATTTTGAAGTTCGAGTGGTAATTCTGTTGCCCAATATATTATTGCAAAACCTTTTAATGCTTGCTAAACCTAACCGAGATAAAATGTTCCTGAATTCAAGAAATAAGGAAAAAAAAAAAAAACTGTTTTTGGTTAAACCGTACATCAAATGATTGTTTTCGATGACGTTCATTCTTTTGTCATAATAATAAGAGTAATAATAATACAAAATAAGAACAACAACATAATAATAATAATAATAACTGTTACTATTATCATTAGTATTATTATTGTTATTACAGTTGGCTCTCTGCTTAACGACGTTCTCTTTAACGACTTTCTCTATTTAACGAAGGCTTTTCACGGTCCCAGATGGTCCACTGTAGTGTTAAAAGCATTCTATATAACGACGCTTTCTACTTAAGGACGTTTTTTTGTGGTCCCTTGAAAGTTGTTAAACAGTGAGCCAACATTATTATTACTATGCAGTTAGTAAAAAAACGTAGGTAGCGTAAGAAAAAATTATATATGCTGTTCTGATGTTCAATCTCTTTCATAGTGAAAGGCACCATTCAAATTTACTTTAAGGAGAACGCAACTTCCTGAGCAACCAATACTTTCTGATTTCATTAGCTTTAATGATTCTTAAATACTGACTACGGAAATAAGAAAATAACCGAACTTTGCATAACTAATCGAGTTATCAGGATTCCACAGATAATTATTTTCCAAAGTAAAATGCAAACGCGCTTCCTGAGATTTAACTCTAGCATAAGCAAGAATGACAGCAAAATGCACTAATTTATAGCTAGATGGTATAGAAACATACTAGTGAATCTTAAATATCTTGTTTACATAATATTTTTAAAGCTTCAAACGCACTACCAGTATACTAGATAAACTGGTATTTTGGAGCCAGCTTTTCATGAGACATACTGTCTGACCACGGATTGTATGGAAAGACAAACATCCGTTTTACAGCCGGAAATGGATAAATCTATTATTTTCAGCTATGTCAGCTTTTGCAGAAGTAGAGTCTCATTCAAATGAGTGGAATACACGCATCAAATTTTAACTTTTCCCCCTCATTCAGATAGATTCGTCTCATCTGGACGTTTGAAAATTCCATATAATCAGTGGTTGGACAGTAACTCTGACCTAAGCAGACATGACAGTAAAATGGACTATTTCATAGCTAGGTGTTATAAAAATATACTAGTGAATCTTAAACCTCTTGTTTGCAGACCATTTTTAAAAATACAAACTACTGCCAGTATATTCGATAAACTGGTATTCCGGAGCCAGCTTTCATGAGATATATGACATAAGCAGACTTGACAGCACTAATCTGTAGTTAGGTGTTTTAAAAGTATACTAGTGAATATTAAATCTCATGTTTACAGAATATTTTTGAAAATGCGAACGTACTACAAAATATATTGGATAAACTGCTGTTTTGGAACTACTTTTTCACGAGATATAACTTTGACATAAACAGGCATGACAGCAAAATGTATTAATTAATAGCTAGGTGTTTTAAAAACATACTAGAGAATCTTGCTTACCAGACCCTATATTTGAAAATGCAAACGTACTACCCAGTATATATTAGATAAGCTGGTATTTTGGACCCACATTTAATTGAGATATAACTCTGACATAAGCAGACTTGACAGCTAGGTGTTATAAAAACATACTAGGTAATCTTAAACCTCGTGTTTACAGAATAGTTTTTAAAATGCAAATGCACTACCAGTATTTTAAATAAACTGGTATTTTGAAGCCACCTTTTGATGAGAAATATCGCTGACATAAACAAACATGACAGCAAAATGCACTAATTTATAGCTAGGTGGTATAAAAACATACTAGTGAATCAGTATTCTCTTATTTACAGAATATTTTTTTAAAAAGGCAAACACACTGCCAATATATTAGATAAACTGGTGTTTTGAAGCCACCTTTCCGTGAGAGATAACTTTGACTTAAGCAGACGTGACAGAAAAATGTGCACTAATTTATTACTAGGTGCTTTGAAAACATACTAATAAATCTTAAATCTCTTGTTTACATAATATTCTAAAAAATGCTAACGCTCTACCAGTATACGAGATACATTAGATAAACTGATTTTGGAACAACTTTTTCATGACATATACTCGTCATAAAAGCATATTTTTATGTGTGATATTGCCATTACGTATGTTAATTTTTTAAAAATTTTAAATGTTCTTTCACCGATTCTTTTAAAATGTGAAAACATTAAATTTTAGGCCAAAGAATCAAAAATTTTAAAGTACCTCTTGAAATGTCTTAAAGATGGCAAACATGCGCATGTGTTGAAATGGATCAGACCGCTGGAAGAATTTGAAGTGACTCTCAAGGATCGTAGGAATCCTACTTGGACACAACATGACAACAGTTTACTAGAGGTAAATGAGATTCATAAAGCTTGACCGCGGAGAGATGGCAGATGACCTAGTAGCAAAAACATCATTTGTAATAGGTTGTTCATTATTATTTTATAATAGAGAAGGATCAGCGAGAATGTGCCTCTTACTACTCAGTGCTTTTTGGCTGACTCCATCAATAAGAAATGATACAAATAAGCTTTCGATACAAGGTCCTCCGCCACCTCTCCGTGGTCAACGGCTTGTTTAGTTATTTTTGTTTTTAAGATTATTATCGGAAAGGATTTTTACTGGGTTTTAACAATTATTACTTATATACAAACTTATTTTTGTATTGTTTCAGACAATAACTGTCAACAACGCCGAGTTCATAGCATGAAAAATTGTTTAACGAAAGAAAATTGAGTAAAAAATAGGTTATTCTGAACTTAAAAATTTGTAAGTTCTAGTATTTTTCAAGAGTTTTGAAAAGAAAATGTTGCATTACGACATATATTTACGAACGAGCTTTTCAATATTATCAAGTTTAGTACATTTGAAAAGTTTTATGCTAATTCTTTTTCATAAACAATTAAAGTAAAAAAAAATCTAACTTTTTGCACGCATATTTCAGATTGTTTAAAATTAGTTTTAGAAATTTTCATCGTTTAAATTTAGTTTTTTAATATTGTTCACACTTTAAGAAAAAGAGAAGGGTTCGAATATAGGTTGCAATCGATGACACACATATAGGATACTGGAGTTAAGTTAATGGTTGGATTTCAATAATGTTAAACAATTGCATACATAAGACATTATAATATATATATACATACATACGCAAATACGCTGTTTTATAGTCTTTCTTTTTTTGAATAAGAAACGTGATCTTAAAAATCCTGATTCTTCCCGAAAACTCCTGGTTTTTTATTACTGACACTTGGGCCTGTATGTGTCATTCATTAATTTAAACCTCTCACTAGGTTTTTTTTTCAAAAAACGTCTTACCTGTGAGTCAAACTATCAAAACATTTGATTTAATATAACAGAAAATGAAACTAAAGTAAATTCCATTGAAAGAAAACGTAAATGCAGAAGTACAATGCTCTAAACTAAAAATTTAAAAAAGCTCTGGATATTATGAAGAATGAATTCGACTTTGACAATTTCTTCGGTCTCTCGTTCAAGGTTCTTTATTCTTTGTAAAGGGAAAGTACAAAGACGTTAAATTATTTGCTCTTGAGAACTCGAAAATCCCAATGCGTCAAAAGAGCAATACCTACTAAGAAAATATCTAGATGAAAAAAAAAAAAGACAAGAATGTATTTGCAATGATAAACATACAAAAGTGTGAAATAATAGATAAGGTAATACGACAGATATAACTTTAAATCAAAAACCAAAAGAGGACAAACCAACCGCTATCTGCAGTAGCACAAGAGAGAAAAAACGCAACAAAATCAAGCAAACGAGTTCAAATAGCAAAGGCAGGAATTGTGTAATTTTTAAAAGTGCCTTTGCCATCTGTTAAAGACTAGTAACGACAGAAGAACTGATAACAGCCTTTTCCCAGCCAGATTATGGCATGAGCACATGAGGCACGGGCCCAGGGCACATGGGCACCAACATTTGGGGGGCACCAAATTTCTAAGTAAAGTTTTAATTGAGCTCATTTCATATCGCATTAAAAGTAGAAAAAAAGTCCCCTTAAAAATTTAATCTCTTTCGCTAATCCCAAAATAACTCCAAGTTTAGTCTGCACTTACACGGTTAAAAGTTATATCACAGTTAGTTTAGACATTTACAGCTTGCTGCAACGAGAAAAGTTTTAAGATACCTATATTATTAAAAAAAATTTTATTTTATGCTATACTAGAGGGCCCGACAGACGCTGTTCTGTTCAAACTGTGTAAATTGAAAAGTTAAAAAATTTCAATAAACTACCAAGTGTTTAAACCGTTTTGTTGAAAAAAATAAGTAAAAAGAAAATGTTTTAAGCTACTTGGTGTCAGAATGCGTATATTTATTACAACTTGATTTATCTAACGCCCACTGAGGAGTTGTTTTATTGACTATTTTTTCTCCCGTACTTGATGATTTGTTCTTTCTGGCATACTCAAAGGATAAAAAGCGTCCTCAAATATTAAGGCTGAAAAAAAATAACTACCCATCTAGAATGAACGGGAAATCCCCCATATGAAAAAGAATACAACAATCGAAAGGATATCGTTTAAAAAAGTGATAAAGGTAAAAACAGTTCTCTGAATAAGCGAAAATCACTCATCCCCCCTCCCTCCCGATGTAAAATAAACACATTCTTCAACTAAAATGACAAAACACTCTTTAAAAACGAAAAGCAATGCTTTGCAGTTTGAAATATTTCGCCACAAAAGCAACTTCAATAGTGCCTACTTTGTTCTTTCTACTAAAGATAAAGATCTTCCACTGCACTGATCTTTTGTGTACAGAACTATCCTATTGTAATTTATCTGGATGAAAATAAAATTTATTTCGTCTTTAAATTCCATCATCTTTTCCTTTAATGATGTACTGATTAGTTAGATAATCCTTAAAGTATTCCTGACATTGGTGCCAAAACTCAGATGGATTTGAGCCAAGAAACAAATGTTGCCAAGTACGGTACTTTCTGATCGTTTGGCTAGGAAAACCTAAAGAACCGATTTGGTCACATGGTTCAACTACGATGACAGAACACACGTTTTGCGTAAACCTTCCAGTACTTTACTTTAAAATATATCACGGGACCTAAAATCGTTGCTTTCAAGAGAGAAATGAAGGCTTCACTCTCTCTCTCTACGTTTTATCTATTCTCATTTGACATATTACAGCAGGAAATTTCATTACAAAAAGCATAGCTGGCTTTCTTATTGTCCTTTGGCAACGGGCTAAATATTTATTTCTGTTCTCGCTCAACAATAGGTTAAAATAAATATTAATCATTTGGGAGACATAACCATCCAATGTTTTAATTAATTAATTAACTAACAAAAACGTTTCCAATTCGATCCATCGCGCTTCGAAACCATGCTTGCCACAACTTAATTGCACACAAAAAATTTGATCAAAATCGGTCCGGCTGTTTAAAAGCCTTATATTGACAAACGTTCGCACAGAAGATTTTTACATATTAAGATTAAGATATCACTTTTAATTTTTGTAATGTATGTTTATTGTAATGTAAAATATATCATCAAATTTACCATGTCTGTGTTAATACGCAAGTATCAAAATGTTTTATTGCTTCACTGTATAGAATACGGACGGGGGGAGGGGGAGCACCAAATAAATATCGTGTCCCGTGTCTTCAAAAAACATAGTTGGGCCCTGACTTTTCCTACAAAATGTCTTCGAAATTTCAGTAACTTCTCGAAAATTGTGCATATGGGTCTGTCCACGGTGACTGACGTTACAATTTGACTCGATTTTTAACTTACAAATTCAGCGTTGTCTTAAAATTAAATTTTGTTTCTTCTGAAATTGATCTAAAATATCATAATATGGTACATCACTGCCCCCACACGTGTTTTCAGACTTGAGGAAATTTTTTTGTGTGAAATTGAAGGGAATAAAAAAACGTGACTGATGTTACGCGTAAGAGACATTGAGAAAATTGACTTATATACAATTTGAAATTCTCTTCAAACTAATAACGTAAAATCTAAACAAAGTATTCCCCCTTAAAGTAGAGATTTTAGACTTGATGAAAACACTTTGTTTTATTGGAAAAACTTTAAAACGGAGAGTATATTAATTATTTAACACCCGTGACTGATGATACAAAGATTTCGTGACTGATGTTACATTTACAATAAATTGCTGCAATTACAAATTATTTCTAATTAAAAATGAAATTAGCACATGTTTTGTTTAAAATTGTATTTAAATTACAAGAAAAGTACATTTATAAAGTTTTTAAAGATATTTTTCTGATGTATTTCATAAAATAAAAAGGTCTCTAGCATTTATTATATCTAGTGCGCTAAATATTTTATTCCTTTCTCATTTGAATAATAAATTTCATTCACATTGACAGGCTATTTCCAATGTCTTTCTGCTTGAATCTTTGCAGTCACTAAATACTCTTAGTTTTTAATTTCAATTCTTCTCGTGATACAATTGTTAGTGATATTCTTCAAAAACTCGTCCTCCAGTTGCAATCAACAATTTTGGAACATGTTCTGCTGGAAGTAAATCCCTTCTTTACGGCAAAAAAAAAAAAAAAAGTGTCGTTGCTAAACACCTAACACAGATTTCGAATTTAAAAAAAAAGTATCACTCGAATATAACTCTTTATAACATGATTGCAAGTCGGATGGTGATAGCTCTGAAATTTGCATGAAGCTGTGACATTTAGAAATATTTCTGTATCGATGATATAGCACTTTTATTCAAACGTACTGCATGAAGAACTAGGAGTATCTGTTTATCAAATTTCATGCCAGAAATTTTTTTACAGCAGCTGTTTTCTTTTGTGAAGATATAACAAAGAGCGCTTTGAATGACATATTTTACCAAGGTTTCATTATTTTAAAGTGAGGCAATGCAGCTGCTAATTTAAACCTGGGACTTCAATACTTTAAATTTGTTCTATTCTTGTTCTATTTATTCACTTAATTTATGTTTTTAATCTTATTCTAAACCAACTTTGGTAATTATGCTAGATTTTTGAAAATTATTTTATTTATTTTTTATCATCCACTCTTTTCAGTTTCTACTTTGTTTTAATTTTGTGATTTTCATGTTTTCCTTTATTTTTTAATTTATATCGCCTCTTTTTTTGCCTTTCTGCAGCAGTCAATGCTATTTGTGCAATTTGTTTGAGGTTTATTAACGAAAACAGAAATGTGACTGATGTTACTGTGACTGATGTTACATATTTTAAATAAGTTTTAAATAATTAAATTCAACTATTTCTAAATATTTAAAGGATTAATACTAAAGACATCATCATAAATGAAGAGAATATGCCATTTTATAAACTTGGGTTAGTTTTTGTTTAAGCAATGCAAACTTTTATACAATTTTGTGACTGATGTTACATTAAAGTATGAGCCCTAGTTTAAAACCATTTGCTACAAGACAATTGTAAAAGTTTGAAGTTTCTTTGTTGGTCTAATCTCTTCCTAGATAAACCACATTTCAAGAAAAAATAAGATTGTAGACATAGCAATTAATTTCTTAAGTGAAAAAAAAGAGTAACTTTTAGAATCGTTAATACAACGACGCATGGGCACTGAGAAGTATTGTCAAAATTTTCCTATAAAACTTATAAAAAATGTGCTGATAACATTTTTGCATAGTAAAATGAAAAATACAAAATTTTTTACCTCATATGGAAGAAAAAAATTATTGATACAAGGAAGTTTTTTTTTTACTGTGATGTCCCAAGTTTCATGGAATTGCCCATATAATTTTAAGGTAGTCGTAAGGTTGCTTCAAATCAAGCTTTCTTGTTGTAACAATTTTTTCCTTTTTCTGTTAAATTCAGAAAAAATAGTGTTTTAAAAATATTGTAGCTTTTGCTTGCATGAAAATCCCTAAATGGTGCCTAAGAAATAATTATTCATTTAATAATTGTATACTATCCATTTTCGGCGGCTGGATGGTTATTTTTTTACGCGAAATTCTTAAACTGTTTCAACATTGTTGCATCGCTAGATACACAGCATAACTTACAACGATGTAGATTTATTTTTAACCCGAACTGAATTTTCGGTTTATTCCCTGTTTCGCCGACATTTCAAATTTAATAACCCCTTTTATATATCAAAAGTTATGATTGAAACTGTAAAACAGGGGGGGGGGGAGAAGGGAATGTCATGTTGGCAAAGCTGGGGAGACACCGAATTTTTGAAGAAAATTTCATTGTTACTGGCGTTGCATTTATACTGTAAAAACGATTCAGAAATGTTCCTGGAAAAGAACACAGGTCAACAAAAAAACTTTATTTTCTGTGTTTCTGTTTTAATGAATGAATTCTGATACTACCAATCGAAAAACCCTAAAATATCCATCCATAGCTTTTAAAGTTTGTTTTTGTCTGTTTTATGTCTATAAGTGTGTTTTGAAGATTTTAACTGATTAGCGTAGGAAAAGAAGATTAATAGATTTTTGAATCTGCTTTTGTAAATTTATCTTCTGCTCATAGGGAAGTTAACTAGGTCATTTTCAAACAGGGACAAGTCTTTGTTTTGGAGCACCTGTCTCCCTCATAAAAAAAAAAAAAAATTCTTGGAGAAATTTGATAGCGCCAACACCAGGACCCCACTCATCAGCGCGAGATAGTTCAATGATTTAGTACGAGACCTTAACCTGCTCAAATATAAAGCAGAGCTTCTAAGTTCCCGATAAAAACAGTGGAATTCGCAGTGCAAAACATAACAAAATCACCAACACTTAATTTTTGAGCTTGATTTTTTATTGTTTTACGTTTATGTGCTATTGTTTATTATATTATTTTTAAATTAGAAGTACTAACATTCAGAAAATTTTTTTCTACTTGAGTCATAAGAAAAAAATCCTGTATTTCACTTTAGAATTAAAAAAATTCCTCTAGTTTATACAAACCCAAACTTTGATCAAAATAATTATTTTTTCCTTTATTAGGAACATAAAACAAACAACAATTTAATACTCAGAAGCCAGAAACAAAAATCGTGTTGACCTGTGTAATGTGTAGCTAATGTGCCCAATTTCTGGCAGTAGCATATCTTGCAAACACCGGGAACCTTTTCTGCTAAAAATTAAGTAACCATCCTGAAATTATCGTTAAATCTTTCTGAAGAATTTGAAAATCTCCCCATTAAGGCCAGTGTGGACCCTTCAAGGAAAATTCGGTTTGTTTATTGCAGTTGATTTGAACCTTCCTGAGTTACTAAGAAGGCTTCAAACGTATTAATGCACCCATGGACAAAGCTGAGGCACAATTGCAAGTAAGAGCCAAGCATCTCCTTTGCCTTGCCAAGCTGCAGCTATCCAGATACTTATTCACTCTCATTGAGAGCTTTGTCAACCTGGATGGACTGCATTCGATCTAAAGCCGAAATAGTAATTACACACGCTCAGTCAATCTCTAAACCAGTAGCTAAAAATATTTTTCACAACAGTAAAAAACTCACATTCGTGCAATTTGTAGCAATTTAGGAAACGTTTTTGCAAAGCTACCTGAATTTACGGGGAAATAGATGAAAACCCGTAAAATACCGAAACGTTCCGCGGAAATAACCAGTGACGTTTCGTATTTTTTTTACAGTATACTAGCAATCAGATGGAAGATAAAATGAGTTCTACTACTTGCAACAGCATATTAACACGGCAACTAGTTCTGGCTTAATTGGATAAAAAGTGACAAAAGATCACATAAAACAGGGGTCCCTAAATATAGATGTGGTATTAACTTATATACAACCAGAAACCGGTTCCATGGGAAACAAGCGCTTCTAGTATTGACGGGCAAATGTCCGCGGATGCACGCGGCTGGGCGCTCTAACTTTTGCCATAGCCTGATTTGCACGTCAGAACCGCTGCGGATTCCACCAGAGTTTCCTCTGGTTTCGTCCTGACTAAAGATCTAGGTCGTAGCTTAAAAAGCAAAATGTCAGCCAACTTGGGGATGACAGGAAATTCTAATTCTTAAAAGGGTGCCGCGAATAGGAAAAGTTTGGGAACTCCTGACATAAAACATTATCTAGCTTTTTTTTTTTATAATTAATTTTTCGAAAATCTGGCTCGAAAGCGCAAACAGTTGTCAAAAAACTGCACCTGTACACCAAATTTCATGCTTCTTAGGCCTTATTGTTTTCTTGGGAACGCATAACACACAAACATTCTTTTTTGATATATGTTTTGGTTGTTTCTATTTTTATTCTGATTTACAGGAATTGGACAATCTTTTTACTAGAAATTATAACAAAGGAACGACACCTCGTTCTCGATTCAATGCTCGAATGCAGTCCTTGTGTAAAGAAAGACTTAAAGAGACTACTGATGAAAGTAAAAGTGAAAGTTCACAGAAGACAGTTAAGAAAAGAACTTTTAAAATACTCAGTGAAGACTTTGGTGAGTCATAAAACATTTGCTACTAACTATCCATTAAAACTACAAAGAGCTTCACCATATGTTTTGTTAATTGACCCTTGAATGATTTTGGATTTAATGATCATTTGATAATATGCTTTGATATATTTTACATAATCAGCATTTAAGACAAAAATTACAATTTTAGATATTATGGATTTTTTATAAACTATGCAAAATGAAATACTTTGCTCTGACTCCAATTCTTCTGCAAAGCACATTAAAAAAAAAGGCAAAGCACCAATAAAACTTTTTTTTGTTTGTTTTTTTCAATTTATTGCGTTTTGTTGATTACTCCTAAAAATAAAGTGCAGGCGAAAATCTTTTTGCAAATTAAAAACGTGTACACAAAAAGTTATTGCAGTGTAAAGAATAAATTTGGCAGCAATAATTTGCGTCACTAAACAAAGTGTAGCAGCGTTAACTGTAAGTAGAACTGAATTTTAACTCCAATTTTAAACGTCCAGTGTTTAAAATGAACAGTCACTTGTGGGCAATTTTTAAAACGTTCGATGCTTAAAGCTTGACCACGTAGAGCCACTACCAACTAAAACAGCAGAAAGCCGACTTTAAAGCGTCAGTCCGAGAGAAATCAATCACCCTCATTTCGAGACGTCAGGTGGAAGTCTCTCTGGGTGGCAGTGGTAGAGTTGACCCGTGTGACGCAGTTGTTGGAAGAGTCTATTTCGGCGTTAAATGTAGATAAGATATAATTAAATTAGGATTACTTACTTTGGATATTTATCGCCTTTTTTCCCATGCTCATTACTGTATCACTAAGTTCTTATTCTGGAGAAGTTTAAATTTTAGTATACTAATGTAATGATTTTCCCTTTATGACAAATAGCATGAAGACGAAACTTTTAGTAAAATTGTCTTGATGAATCTTTTTCTCTTTCTTCTGAAACTAAGCAATCAGTAATTAAAAAGAAATGTATTATATATTTTAGAAGAACATAAACATATTTTTATTACAACCGTTTTAAAATTTCATTGTAAGAGTTATAAGGTAGGACAGATAAGGCAGATAAATGGTTCCCAACCATTTGAAAGGTCATGCATGGTAAAACTTTTCAATACACTTTGCAATAAGCTAAAGTTGTTGAAAACCTAAGCTGACAGCATTTTGAAGGCTACGTAGATCTTTATCACAGCATTACAACGCTACCACGTTAGATTTGCACCAACTACAGTGAAAATTTTTATCTAATATGTATTTATTAACTAATTAATAATTCTCACTCGTTATTTTAAACTACTATGACGTAAATTGCGTGCTTTGTGTTTGTATTTCAGTACATTCAATAATTAGTCTTGTTTGAAGTGATAATAACTCACAAAAATAAATTAATAAAATTAAAAAGAATTTTGTGGCATTATAATAGTAAAATTGTGACTCTATACATAATTTAATAATAGGCAGTCAGCACAGTTTGTGTTTGCGTGAAATACATTGAAATTCGTAAGCCTGAGACAAGGGTGGATCCAAAAATGTTTCAAGGAGGGTGTGGTCAATTTTTTTACTTACCGTTTACAAAGTATCTGATCACACATGCATGAGGGGGTGGAGGTACACAGCATTTTTATCGAGAACAACTAAAATATATACATTTAGCCTAGGAGGTCTCCAAACCTATTCATTTCCTTTTCCGTTGAAAGAGGTATTCTAATATAGCGTTTTAGAACTTCAATTTCATAATAATTCCAGAGGAATGTTTCGAAACTCTTTCCCTCTAACGTCATCGAAGGTCGTCTAAAATTGCGCTTTTTTGAAATTTCAGTTTCGAAAAATTGCAGGAGGACAGTCAGTGAACCTATTCTTTCCCCTAACACTACCTGAGATGTCTAGAATCGCGTCTCTAAGATTTAAATTTTGCGAAATGCCTGCGGGAAGGTCTCCGAACTCCTCCTCCTAACATCGCCAAAGATCATCTAAAATTGCCTTCTTAAACTTCAATTCCGAAAAGTTTCCGGGAGAGAAATTTTAACTCATTCCTTTACTTGACGTCATCAAAAATAGCCTACACTTGATTTTTAGAACTTCAAAAATTGCCGATGCAGGATCCCTCAAGGGAAAGGCGGTCGTTCCCTTGGTCTTGGCGATCGTCTCCTTAGTCTGAGACTGAGACCTCTACTTCATTTAATATTCATATTGGTTTTTGTATTTCGAAACACATTCATAACCTATTGTTATAACGCTAAAATATAAAATAACCAAGAACGTTACAAAAGTCCCTAAATTACGAAGACAGTAACACAATAACACCCATAGCACTGGCAAGAGTCGAGCCCACGACCTCCTTTACTGCGCGCAGGCAGCAGTCAGAGCAAGCGCTTTCTGTCGCTCGGCCACGGTGGCCCACTGTTTGATTCATTCATTCACTTATTCATTTCATTCATCCATGCACTTATTTATTTATTTACTTTTTACGAATGAGGTAAACAGAGAACATGACATAAAAAGTTTGTTGATAAAAAAAATTACATTGTATAAAAATTTACAAAACAATGCTTTTTGTCATGCAAAAGCACTTGTTAATTACATGTTTTCTGACTCAACGAAAGCTGCTATTCATACTTCCTGTCATAGATCAAGCTTATGAATGGTGAAAATGATCAGTAGTTAACAAAGTAAATATTCTTAATTATCAGTCTTAATATGTTTGAATGTTTCTTTGATTTTCAAAAACAATATCTACCCATTTAAAGTTTAATTTTTTGCAAATTACCTTTTGTAAATAAATGAGTTTTTAATTTCAGGAGCAGAATTTGGTGCAGAAGAGGAATGTGAAATTTCAAACTCAGCTGTGAGTATTTATTTATTTATTTATTGTGAATGATTGGAACGATTTTATCTATATTTTTTGGTTGAGCTTGCAGGTTTTAAAAATATCGTTTATTTTCCTTTTCTGTAGTTATGTATACAGTTTAACTGGATAAAAACAAAAGTTTCCGCAACATTGTTTGGTAATTTAGCTTTGCAGAGTATTTATAAATTTTCATCGAAGTCAGCCCCTGTATATATATATACAGGGTCTGACAATTATAGTAAAATCTTCAGAGTAAGAAAACAATTCTGGGCACCAAATTATTTCTCAGAGTTAAAAAGAAAATTAAGCGTAACATGGCTTCTCAAAAATTCTTTCTCTGAAAGATCTAGTGCTAAGGTATTTTTGTAGTCAACCGTGTGACCTGGCGTCTGAGCTTTGTTGGACCCTGTATATATATATATATATATATATATATATATATATATATATATATATATATATATATATATATATAGAGAGAGAGAGAGAGAGTAAATACAGCACTCTCGCCCCCAACCCCGCACCCCAAACAGAAACTTAATTTTAAAAAAAGTATAATGACGAAAAATGAAATATAATACCTCCGGCCTCTTTTAATAAAATCCACTTAAATAATTCACGTTTAGAAATAAAATCAGCTGCAAGTAGCATCGCTGCAAAGAAAAATGAAAATGATGCTATTTTTTTTCTTCTCTAAAAGTTTTTAAACTGTGTGTACAGTGCGATATACCGATATACGGTCATCTATCAATATATATCTACTGCCACGATAACGATATTGAGATTTCTATCCGTCCGATATATCGTTTGAAAAGAAAATACGGGACTTAATTATGGAGAAATTAAAACACTGACTTAAAAATACATAATCTTTCATAGCTCTGTGTGATGGGTGAGTGTTTGAAATTTCAAGATACTTTCTGCATTCTTCAAACGGTTATTTAATTTTTGATTATAGTGAAAGGGAAAAATTCACAAGGCCGCCGAAGGTAAATGTGGGCCCCATTGTCTGTTTCGTCTCCGGATCCCCCCCCCCTATACAGTTTTCAGAATTTATACTACTACCATTCAATACCTACCCATCTATTACCTGGCAATTAAACAAGACGAATCTTGTGATTCATTGAACGGAAAAAAAATAAATAAATAAACCTCAGAAAAGAATTTTCCAACTCGGTAAAATGTTCGTAGTAGTTTTCAGTTTTTCAAAAATTTTGAAAGCTTATTTATTTATTTATTTAGTGTTGTGACTAAACGTACTCAAATATTTTTCTTGCATTTGAAAATATAACCTCCTAATGCAGACATGAATGCGATATTCTAGTTTTCCCAAAAAGATAGTAAAATAAAGGTAATTTTCAGATTTACTTCAACACAAATAAATTATATTCACTGTGGGGTACATTACCCTGTCGAGTCATCAGTGGGGCGAATAATCTGTAATCAGATGGGTCATAGAACCTTTTTGTCACGGGTGATCCCCTCACCACCCCTTGTTCAAACAGCAAGCCAATTTTGCTGCAATCAACGGCAAGAGCCTTCTTTATGATGTTCTTTTACTGTATAAACAGATAATTTAACAAAATATTTGAAAGCTAATTACTTAAACAAAAGTTATTAAAAGTACTAACTTAGATGTAGTGTTAAAAAGTGTCACTCTTATCTTTCACTTTGTTATAACGCTGAAATTGCGTCTAAAAATTCACTAAAAACGGCTGAAGTGTATGCGTAAAACTTCTTTGTAGACACAAATAGTCACACACTTTGACTATTCTTTGTAGACTTTGTCACTTTGTAGACAAAAAGTCTTGAAAATTTTGACAAGGGCGCACTCTATTTCTGAAATCGTAAAATACACTTACTGGGGCGTTTTATCTGACGGCGCATAATACCCCGACTTTCTCCCCCCTCTCTTTCCTCACTATATATATATATATATATATATATATATATATATATATATATATATATATATATATATATATATATATATATATATATATATATATATATATATATATATATATATATTAGGGTGGTCCTTATTTATAAGGAAAAAAAATTTTTTTCGAATTTTTTAGAAATTATTTGCCAGAATGTACCTTTATATAAGACATGAAACTATAACAAATTTCAGCTCAATCGGTTAATATTAAC
The DNA here is from genome assembly GCF_026930045.1 of Uloborus diversus. Taxonomy (NCBI): domain Eukaryota; kingdom Metazoa; phylum Arthropoda; class Arachnida; order Araneae; family Uloboridae; genus Uloborus; species Uloborus diversus. The sequence goes on from NC_072739.1 coordinate 103,900,130, forward strand.
ACGTGCCGCATCGACGCTGAAGTTGTGAGATTCAATGTAAGGCAGTTATTACCTATAAGAACGACAATGTACGCTCGACTGTAAACATAAAATTACGCATTTTTTTAAATTTTAGTATAAAAACATACTAATTAAAATGAAAACGTAAAATAAAGATATAGTTTATCCTAATACTATATTTTTTATTTATTGAAATGATACATCCACTTCAGATACATATTTTGGATTTAAGTAAGCCTCCTTTTGTGGCGACTGGGAACTCTCTCCGGTACTCCTGAACAACCTGAATAAAAAAAAATAATATTGAATGTGTTTTCTAAACCTAGCCTATATAATGTGTTCAAGAAAAAAATAACAAAAAATTAAATTTGTTTATACATACCTGTATCAAAAATTGTTTTTGATGTTCATTTTTCGTCATTTTTTCATTGTAATCCTCAATCAACTTGACTCCTCTTTCTGCAATATCATTTGTACATTTTAAGGTTGAAATGATATTTTTTCCTGTGCGATAATCCTCTCTGTTTTCCCAATTCAGCGGATCGTCCTGAAGAAATTCAACACAAATACCGAATCGTTTAAATAACTGAAGTGAATTGGCGGACAATAATTCAGTTGGTAGATCTTTTTGAACAAAATTTTGGACATCTCGGATTTGCAACGATAGTTTTTTCTCAATGACTTCTGTCTCTTCATTTTCTTCTTCTTTTTCATTCACAGTTTCTATGTTTTTACTTGCACATTCCATAATTTTTTGAGCCATTCTAATTTTTTCAACTCTCTCAATTCTATCGTCAAATATTGCCATGGCAGCACACTCTTCACTTAGATACCATAAATGGTTTAAAAATTTTGTTATTGCAATGGTTGCAATGTTTTCATTAATATTTTTAAATTTAACCAATTTTCTCAAAAAATATATATCATTTAGGGGAGCTCCTGTAGTATTCGTTGCTGAAAACCAGGCCTCTACATAACAGTATACAACGAAAACGCAAATTTCTGCATTCAGTTTGGAATTATCCTTTCTCATTTTCATTTGATCGCGAAATAAAAAAAGTTTTAAACAATAAATCGCTTTAGACATCCATCTCGCTAAATGATATGCACCGGGGGCCCTAAAACTCACATTTGTTTTATCTCCCAAAAAAATGAGCGTCAATTGCAAAAACTCTTTGTAGTCATCACGTGGTTGCTCTTCTGCAAGTTTCTGTTTCACAAAATAAATAATTTCGGGCGCTACATCTTTCAGTGCATTATAAACGGCTTCATCGCTGGTATAATCTAAAAATTTCATTTTATCAATATTCTTCCAGTTTTCTTTAAGTGCTTTGAATTGAGCAATTTCAGGGCCGGATGTTACAATTGCTTTTGTCCTCGTGAATACACCAGCCAAAACGACCTCAAATATATGGTGTCGGCATGGAAGCCACAAAATATCTCGCCCTAACCTTTGTTGAAGCAGAACTGCAGCTCCTTTTATACGTCCAGTGTTTGATGCTGTAGTATCAAAACAAAAGGCTTGAATTTTTTCGGTTAAATTCCATTCATCAGTGATATGGAACACAGCAGAGCAAACTTCCGATCCTCCTGATGATGCAATTCCAGGTACTCCTAATAATTGTTCAAAATCTAAACCAACCGCGATCACAGGAAGCCGATCAATTTTCTCATTTTTTGTGATATCAGGCAATAATTTGGAATCCCAATGCACTTCAATAAAATTTGCATCATTTCCTACCGATTTTATTGATGAATATTTTATTTTCCGCAAAATCTCTCTATTTCTTTTGATAGACGATCTATTGAGAACAAACTCGGTGATATCTATATTAAGAGCTTCTAGGACGGCAGAAATAATATGCATTGCATCCCTGTCACTCACTTTACATTTGTCCAAGGCAGCGGCCAGGCGAGGTGTCATTAACGTCTTTCGTCCTCTCTTGTTTGAAGATGGACCCTGTTGAGATTCCGATATGAAATATATGTCATCTTCACTGCTGTCTTGATTTATCACTTTTTTCTGTGAATCTTCGTGTTCTTTATCTTCCATTTCAAAATGTCCAATCGAACAACTAGAATTTTCCAACAAATCTTCTTTTCTTTTCAGCTCTGCAGCTGTGCGTTCTTCTTTCCGCTTTTCCTTACGTAATAATTTGATATCTACTCCCAACATACAACCTACTCTACCTTTCTCCCTTTGCTTAATTAAAAATTCTCTATCTTCGGCGATTTTAATCTCATTTAACGCATTTAAGGTGGCAATATCGAAAAGGTTGTCTAAAGCTTCTTTAAAATCATTTTCTTTTTCTCTCTGCCGTTCAGTATCTCTATTTTTAGATTTTTCTAAATTTCTGACATTATCGTACAAAGATTTTAATTTCGAAATACAGTTTGAACGGTTTTGAACTGGGATTCTTGCTTTTTTCCAAAAAACGACCACTTCATCAATAACTAAAGCACTGCTGTCATTAAGATTTAAATTTACCACTCTCATGTTATAAAAAAGTACACTCAAAACATCTCGTTTACATGGTAATTTACTACCGCAGATTTGATTTTTCATCACTCCAACTAGATAAATATTGTTCCGCAAAGTGGACATTTCAGCACTTTTATCAATTACTTATATAGCACGTCTTTTCTTATGCACTTCAAGTACGAAACTAAAACGAATGTAGCATTGAACAAATAATATGTAAAAACAAAATTGACTTGTCGAGACTTGTAGTCGCGCTTGTAGCGAATTCGAACGCACTTGGCGCCGACTCGTCGTAGCATGTTAGACAGTCAGATGCATGAAACTTCAAGGCCAATGCGGCACGTGTTAATATTATCGGATTGAGCTGAAATTTTGTATTTTTAATGTTTTGGTGTAACTGAACAAAATTACAAATAATTTTGAAAAAATATGAACTTTCGAAAATAAGGACCACCCTAATATATATATATATATATATATATATATATATATATATATATATATATATATATATATATATATATATATATATATATATATATATATATATATATATATATATATATATATATTTATTTCTTCAGATTGATTTCTTAGGAAATAGTCAGCAATCGAGACAAAGTCACACCATTGCTCAAACAGGAGATTTTGATATTTTCAGTACTGCATCTCACTGCTCATGTCTTTCTAAATACGAGAATTATAATAGCTGTACATCGACAAATGAGGTGAGATACTTTTACTCGTATGTCTTTGTTTAACTCATATATTGTTTGTAGTTTTCATGCGCAACAGATTTGTATCAGATGTGTGAGAACCTAAATAAAGCTCTAGACTTGAATGGTAGACATTAGCAACCAAAATCACAAAAAATGGTAGCCACTTTTGCACTTTTGGGAATCATTTGCTTTTTAATGCATGCAAGCAGCACAAAAAGTATATAACATATTCGCTATTAGTAATTTTAACAGCAAAGTACAAGATTATGGTACTCTACAAAAGTAAAAAGCAAAATTTCACTGAATAATTTTTTAATATAAAAATACAAGCATACAACAAAAGGAAATATTTTTTTTAAGAAAGGAAACGAAAAACCGCGACTATAAAGGCGGTCCATTTTTAACTTACCGGCGGTTTTGCACGTCTTATCACGCCGTAGCAAGATCACGTCGCTAGCGTTTTACACGTATTTTTCTGACACTAAATTTTCGTTGTCAAACGGTCCAAGGCGTAGAATCCTGCGTTTCCTTTCCCCTCTCCTGAGAGCGGCACCCCGGAGCGCAGGGGCCCACCTTCTGTATTCACACATGCAAACAATACCATTTCATCAGGTTGGGGTTTCAAGGTTCAGTGCATCCTTCTTATCAACGCAAAGATTTCTAAGCAAATCTCCTTGCTATTGTAAGCATCTGCTAAAAGCAAAACTTGATTCCAAGAATGAAATATCCACTTCTCTTTCTTCTAAGCTTAAAATTTACATTTAATTAATGATTGTGCTGTAAATGGATGCAACATAATTTAATCGACGACAATGACATTCAATTACATTTCAAATAAATTAATAAATAAAAGCCGTGAGATTTCAAATTGAACAAAACAAACTAAGTATCCTTTTGGAAATAAATTTATAGCTACGGCTTTATTCGCTACTAACATATAATTTAGGAACTTTAACTGTTATAAAATCACAATGCTATAAAAAAAACCAAAGAGTACACGTAAAAGATCAATTTTGAACTTTTATGTGCACTTACGTCGCGTTTTACGCACATTTAGGCAGATGTTGTACTCAAAACACATTATAAAAAATATAAAAAAAAAGGGATATTTTTTCAAATTTATTTACTCTAACTGATTGGCCTTGGGTTTTGGTCGCAAATTTCAATTATTAATATCAGAAACATTTTAAATTCACCGATTCTGTCTAATACTTCAGCTTATAATTATTTTAATCACAAAGACAAACAAACATTTATCTCTTAGCATACAATTTCAATTCTGTATAAGTAAAAAAAAAAACTAAATAAACAGTATATAGTAAGAGCAAAAATTTTGCACAACACCAGGCAGCTATTGTGTTAACATTTATACAAAAAAAAAAAAAAAAAACTTCAGTTGTTAGCAAAGAACAATAATATTTTTTTTATTGTTATTAAAAATGGAAAAGTATATGAAAATGAATAGTTTTCAAAAAAAAAAAAAAAAAATCAAAAATTGAATCGTTTGTAGCTTTTTCTTTTCAATAAAAAATAAAGAGCCTCGGAATTTTTTTCATTGAGAGGGGGAAGAAATTCAGAAGAATGGGACCTGACTCTTAGTAAAGGAAATTTCTATGGAGATTATACTTGCTTAAGATCTACAGTATTTTGTAGGAAGATGGAAATGGGGAAATGGTTAAGTGAGAATTTATAACTATTCTTTTATGTAAAAAAAGGAATAATAATAAATAGAGAAAAATAAATAAAGGTTTAAACCGTTTTATAATTAAAATAAAACTTCAGCAGAGCTTAACTATTTGTACTTTATTAAGCGACAAATCCAGAATTTTCATTGACCTCAATTTGCCCAAAGCCTGATATTTATCTCAAATCACTATTTAATCTGTGCGATTGCTTGATACAAGTCATATGATCTTTCAATTCCTTGGAACAACTTAAGCAAAAATAATTATAAAACCTTGATTTTTATAGAAAAATCATAATTCATGCTTCATACTAATTAATAAACCTTTTACGGGGATGAAAATTCGTAAAATTATTTTAACAACTTTTTTGCTGCGACTTTTTTTTTACCACTATAATTTAAAAGTATTTCGTTGTTTACTATTTTTTGCTTTAATTGTGTTTTCATAACTTTGATTTGATACCTAGTTCGGTCACTTAGGTCTTAACTACTAGCAGGGGCACTCCGAAATAAAATGAGAGGGGGGGGGGAGAGGTGGATTCTCAAATTTTCGAATGAAGTTCTACTGTTTCCAAATGATAAACATGAGCATGCACATTATATCATACTTACATAACATCTAATGAGAAGCAACATTATGCATCATTAAAAACAATTTTTTAAATTTGAAAGAAGAATCTCAATGTTGCAATAGTGTTTTCACATTTTTCAAATGAGAATTTTTTGGGGAGGTTACACTGTCCTTCTGAGCCTCTCATCGAGGCGCCCCATACTATATCCCATGTGATTGTCAGTGTTTCTTTAATAATAGCTTTGTTAAATACGCCATAATTCAGTGAATGTTGGATTTAGTATTTGTTTTCCGATTTTCAAACGGGATCCTAGACAGTCCCGATTTTCATTCAAAAATCCAGTGTCCCGGCCAGTTTACTTCACGTCTCGGTAAAATATAAGTTTCATTATAGATGACCAAAAAAATATAAAAATAATTAACCGTGAAGGATTATTTAAAATAATAAATTTTTCATTTCTGTACCTCGTAGCCAGACTGACGTAAGTCCAAAAATTTGAATTTTCTGTTTATTACTGCTAGGGTTCGCCGATATATATCCGATATTTGTTCTGAAAATATCATGATATTTTGATATTTTCGATATTTATTTTTCCAACTACGGTATATTCAGTATAAAAATTATATTAATCATAGTAATATAGCTCATTTATTATTAAAAATACCTAAAAAGTTATGCACTATAGTTTTATGATGTATTATTACACATTAATATAACAAAATAATGTATTTTTTTTATTCATAAAATTATTAGTAATGTAACAATTTTAATGCATATTAAAAGTACCTAATTAAATGTTAACCATTGGTTGGAACAAAAGAAAATGTCTTATGACTGTGCCCCTGACTGTTGCATATTGTTTTTTTCTGAATCATATAAGTGTGTAAAAGTAGTTAACAGAAGACAAATGAGTAGAACAGCTAACGCTATATTAACTCTATTAAAATTGACTAAAATGTAAAATGGAATATTAGATATGAATAATTAAAGAAACCTTAATTTTAAATCTGCACATTATAATAATAAATAAAGAGTGATTTGAGGATGCATTTACTATTTTGAAGACATTAGTTTGCGTTGATTGAAAATATCGGATATTTTACATATTTTCGAAAATTGCACTCACATGACATATTTTTTTCTCTCCTGTAAAGTAGCGTATGTGAATCACGTTAGTTTAGCTCTGAGGTACAGATTTGTAATTTATGAGCTATAAAATTACTATCGGATTTGCTTGTAAGGAATTTTAGAAAAAGATTTAAAACAAAAAAGACTTTCTAAAAAAGTCCTAGCCAATGCAATAAACAAGTAAATATTGTTCAAAATTCAATTCCTCATTTCTTGCTGAAGTAACTTCAAAAGATTAACGTTTACAAAATAAATTGTTTAAATGTATCTGCTTGCGTCATGTATCATTTATTATTCCTGGTTTAGGCTGATAATTAGTAATCATTTATCCATAGCATTGAGAATAAACTACCTTCTAAAACACTCTGAAAACCAGCCGGGGTGTGTACCTTTTGAAATACCCACGGTGGGGGGGGGGGGGGGGTTTGGTTGAACATTTCGGAAATAAGGCAAGTCTAGGTATACCGCTATTACGATCACTTAGTCTTAAATATGGCGAGATTCGAAACATAAAAATGCACAAATAAAGAAAAAAATATACATATACAAACATAGTATGTAAAAAGTATGCATAGATGTATAAATTTGCAGTGCTTTTTTCCCCCAGCGTTAAAAGAAAAACAACGAATTGCTGTTGCGCGGAAGGGGGGAGGGAATTCCTTTATTGCTTTTTATTATTACGTATCATTTCAGGTTATACAAAACATTACAATCATAACTAAATGCATTTAGCTATTTCATATTGAAATAACTTGTTCCAAATATTGTTTTATAAATGTTGAATATGAGAAGTTAAATTCAATAATAAAATATGTGAATAGTAATTTAGAGCAGTAGTAGGAGATAGCAATTCCAGAGATTTAAAATATAGATTATTACTTCATAAATATTACAGAAAGTTGTGATTAGTAAAACACGACTGGCTGAAAGAAATTCAACTCGTTTGCTACACGTGTTGAAGGGAGAAATGGGCGGGACGGACCTTGGCAGCATGTGTGGAGGAGTTCCACTCTTCCCTGCGACACGCGTTGAAAAGAAAGGGGTTGAGCTTTGACAGCACGTCCTGCTCAAAGGGGATTAAGTGCTTTTTATCTCCTTCCGAAAGGGGGAGGGAATTTCAAGATAAAAAGTATTGACCATTTCGAGCAGATAGCCTTGTTCCCAAGGTGACCTTTTCCAGGTGAAATTCCGCTCGTATGTCAAACCGCCAGAGAGTTAAATACGAGTAGATGTTAAAAACGTCAGGTATCGCTGATTTTGTTACTTTAATTGAAAATATCTGGTCTAAAATGAATGAAAAAAAATCATTTGTAAAAAATCAAGAACACGCCTGACTCAAGGGATGAGCTCCAAAAGGATTGGAAGCGTTTTCCAATGAAAATTTCTTTTACCATCACCATCAAAAAATGCGAAGGTCAAACGTACAAGTTTACACAGTACAGTGAAACCTGTGTATGATGATACTGTCTAAAACAATAAACCTGTCTATAACGATATTTTCCCTGGTCCCAGCAAAATTTTAGCATGAATAATTAAACTGTCTATAACGATAAACTGTCTATAACAATATTTTTCTAGGTCCCAACAGTATCGTTGTAGACAGGTTTTACTGTACAACGTTACATATGGGAAAACTACTTACTTATGGCGGTTACATGTTGCTCTCTCTTGGTCAGGAAATGAGGTGAATCTTCTTTTAAAACTCTCATAAAACGAAACAAAAAATTTTGTGAATCATGATGTTTAAAAAAAAACAGTACATGCAGATTTAACTTTATTTGAACTGCATATTAGCCTTATTTATTTTAGATAGATAACTTTTCAACTCGTATAAAGACGTGGCGGATATATATATATATACTCATACCTGTTTTTGTGCGGTATATGAACATTTCAATCAGATTGGGACTCAATTGACGAAATTATTTATAAAACGAGTGCAAGGTAGTATCTTCAAGTGACGACAAGGGCAACCCGATGGAAGGGTCCTCTGACCACCCAAAAATATCCTTCTTCGGGAAATTTTGTCTGACTCTTCCTTAAAATTATTATCACTTGGTTTGTTTTGGTTTCGTTTAAAAAAGCAATTCCTAGTTATTTCGTAAGATTTTGGGTTACTTTCTTCGTGAGACTTTTTTTATGCGGTGCCTATCCACCGCATTAAAAAAAAAAAAAAAGATGTGTTTGGAAGCAACTTTTCATAGCTACTAATGAAGTTTCGAGCGATTTTTTTTTGTGCGATTTTTTATGTGGTCCCTATCTACCGCATATGAGTGTATATACATGTGTGTGCTTTTTCCCGAGTGTATAACTTATTGCATTGAGAATCGTAATGTATCAAAAATAATAAAAACATTTAATTTTTGAAAATGTTTCTTTCTTTGTTTCGTTTCAGATTCTGTCTCAAGAAAATAAAAAACGTGTTTCTAGTTGTATTACTTCTTCAGTTTCAAAGAAAATGAAAGAAGCTACAAATACAGCTGGTCAAAACACACCCAATATCATTACTGTGCCTTCTAAGAAGGAACAGGAAGATACAAGTATGATTGTGCTGCAAAATTATAGCACTTCAAGTATCAGTAATATACCTAGCATAGCTTGGGATTTACAACAAAATGAAGAAGCGGTCGTTGTATCAAAAGAGTATTTTAATCATTTCAATTATCTTAGTTCAAACGTGAGCATAGGAAAGGAAGAAACCGTCACTTCAGAAAACGAAAATGATTGTTTTCCCTTTTCAAATTTCATCATACTTCCCAAGGAAGAAATTTTGAAAAAAGTTACTACTTTCTTGCATCCATCACCCGATGGTTACATTCCCGGAGTACAAAATTTTGAAATCCAATACTCGGATCAGAATGGAAGAACATCTTTCGAGAGCATGGTAAGCTTTGTTTTTTCCCCCTTAGAAATTTATTTTAAAATTCAACAATGGGGTGGTTTCCTTCAGTCAAAAGTACTACTTTTAGTCATTGAAATGGACAGAATGAGCAAAACAAAAATTACATGGACCCTGAAAATACTTTCATTTTCCCAACAGTTTTTTTTAAATGGTTGATTTTTCAAACAAGGCCTGGTCTTTATGACGTCACAAATGATGCAATTTGGCGCATCCTTCTACTACGTTTCCACGTTATGATAATCAAGCAGCAAATTAAAATTACGCTCTACGCTTGCTATCAACCATATCGTTGCCAATACACGTGAGTAAAGATGCGAATTAAATATTTTGGTTTGTGAATGGCAACATTGAATGGCATTTCATCATTTGTGATGTCACACGACAGAAGTGTAAACAATGAAAGCGCAACGATTTAAGTATTTTTTAAAAAAATATTAAACTTAAATAAATTATTTAAAAAATGATCAGATCCTATGTTTTTAAGCATGTTCTTTCAGAAAAAAATGCTTTTAAAATTTTGGAAACGACCCCACATTGTTTCTTTACAAATGGTAAATAATTTATTAGAATGATTTTACTGATTAAAATTAATTTTGTTATATACGCTACACAAATCTTCAACCAAAAACTGTCACAGTAGATGTGCTCATATCGCACCTCGGCAAGAAAGATGACACAATTCAAAATTAAAAAAAAAAAAAATAATAATAATAATAATTAATTTGAATTTTGACATCTTGAACTCAAATTATGTTTTTCGCAATCACGAGTGTGTGTATGTAGGCGTATGTGTGGGGGTATGTGTGTATGTGTGTGGGGGGTATGTGTGTTTGTGTGGAGGGGGTATGTGTATGTGTGTTTGTGCCTGTGTGCAGGTATGAGTGTGGGTAGTTGTGTGTATAAGTGTTTGTGTGTGGGGGGATGTGTATGTGTGCAGGCATATGTGTTTGTGTCTGTGTGCAGGCATGAATGTGTGGGTAGTTGTGTGTAGGTGTGTGTATGTGTAGGTGTTTGTATGTATGCATGTGTGTGTATGTGTTTGAGTGTGTGTATCTGTTTGTGTGTGTGTATGTGTTTGTGTATGTGTTTGTGTGTACGTGCGTGTATGTATGCGTGTGTGTGTAGCATATGGATGCAACCTGGAGACGGTTTTCGCTATAGGAGCAGCATCGTGAAGAGCCGGTCGACGGTGGTGCCGCAGAGGGTGCTGACGGGAAAATAAAATGATAGTACATCAAAACAGCCAAGTGAGAACAATAAGCAATCGTGATTGCTCAAGAAAAAAAAAAAAGAAAAAAAAAAAAAAAACGTGCTGACTATTGATTCAAAATCTAAATTTAATTCTCTTCCTTGTCACAAAACAAGTATGAAGCGTGAAGTTATCTCACATAACTGGTGCGTGCTGAAGCAAAAACGATATAATCCATAGTGACACATCATTAGACTTTTATGATCTAGAGGAAACATTTTTGAACTTTAAGTATACAACTAGAAAATCGCTAGTCAAGATATGGCGGGTGAAAATTGCTTCTACATTTGAACGAAACAATTACCTGTTTAGTGATATTTTGTTACTTGAAATTTCAACCCAAACTCCAGTGGATTAACCCTCAACTCCAGTAGATATCGTTCATTGTTGACCACTTTTTCGTTTCTTCATTCCCCTGAAATGACAGTCTTACGAGTAGAAAAGTTAAGGTACCGGATCCAGTTCAGCCTTGTCAAAATGAAGTCTCTCTCTGCATGTTAAACATTACCGAAACATATTATCAAATTATCATGCTATGCATTGTTGATGACGTTAGGAGCGTTACTCAATCATTCACTATTATATATATATATATATGAGGATTTAGACAACAAAAAACTAACCTGTAAACATCACATTATACATTTTTTGCGCGTATTGTAATATTAAGATTAAATCACGTAAATTTACAGTAGGTAAAACCTTGATTGTCTCCCGATGCTGTTTTTTTGTGAAGTATCATTTTCTTTAAGGGGGTGCGATACATTCCAAATCTTTGTCCAAATCGCGCATTCCTTTCGCCAACGTCATATATCAAAAAACGTGATTCTTCAGGAGAGCAATTTTAAGGGTTTAAAAGTAAGATATCGTGAAGTAAAAATATGTTTGAAGCCACTGGATTGAACTTTTTCCCATGCATAAGGTCTTTTTCAAGAAAATCTGGTATTTCGTCACTGTTTCATGAAGAAGAACGGTAAAAAGCGTAAATTTTAAAAAGTTTCGTTTTATTTAGGACGTGTTCCTGCACTAAATTTCAAAGATAATATTTGAAGTACGTCAAAATATGTCATTATTGTTATTACTTGTTATCTTTACAATACAAACATAATGGCAGAAATTGCGTTCGGTTTTTAAAAAAAGAATGAAAAATGCTCTTTTTTTTCGTGTGCAGTGCTGTTTTTGGAATATATAATATCTTTCACTAACGACACGGATGTTTTTTGCCTAATGGATCAAGCACAACCCAAGATGTGACACTCTTGAAAAGAACATTCCGAAAATGCAAAAAACTATACACTTAATAATGCAATGCAATAACACGCTCTCTAATAGCCAAATATTAGGTTACGAGTGGTACCCGCACGGCTTTGCCCGTTATAGAAAATTAAAAGGTCTTTTGATTCGCTTGTATATTTACAAATAATGTAAATGAATTTTCTCGCCGATTGGCTTGTGCTCATGTTACGGTTCCACGTTATGATAATTTCGTAATTTACTTTTTCATCTTATGATAATTTTGTTCTTAAAATTGGAATAGAAAAAGAACCACATCGAATTTTCGAAAAATCGCTTCGAGGTGCACACCCCCATGATACAAACTAACTTTGTGCCGAATTTCATGAAAATCGGCCGAAGGGTCTAGGCGCTATGCGCGTCACAGAGGTCCTGACTGACAGAGATCCGGAAAGAGAGATCCTGACAGACAGAGATACTTTCAGCTTTATTATTAGTAAAGGTAGAAATGTAGGTCTTGCACAGGTATGCTACTCATTCACAGCAGTTCAAAGAACGGCATAACTCAAAATCGCTAATATTTCAGTTATGACGTTTTTGAAAGGAATGAGTGAAATGTCAATTTTAGTTAGGGTAAAAATGTGAGAGACGCCAAATTTTCTGTAGAAATTAGATAAAAAATTCAAAATACAATATAAATCAACCCTGTATGTTTTATTTTAAAGTCACACTATTATTAAGCCTTAAAACTACCATTAACGAGCTCTAGACTTCAATAAAAGATAAAAATTGTAAGTTGACAGCAGGCTATCTCTCCTATAACGTGTGGGAGATACACCATAGTGTGGGAGAGATGCCCTATATACAGTGGCTCCCAAAAGTGTTCGTACACCTACGACTTTCAATGAAATAGGCCATTATGCATTGATTAGAGTTAATATTTCGGAATAAGTATTTTATTATAAGATCTATGATCTATTTTTAACAAAACTACATGAAAATTTTTAATAAAACATTAAAATATAATTTTTAAAAAATCAAAAACCAAATATTGCCGGAAATTTTATCTCACAAAAGTCTTCGTACACTTTGAAAAAATGTCAAAAAATTGGTAAATAATCTAACTTTTTACAAAGTTATTATTTAGTACAATATCCTGCAGTATCAACAACAGCTTTTAAACGTCTGGGAATAGATTTCATTGTTTTTTCTTTCTTTTTTTATGCAATTTCTGAGTAAGTGTTCAGCAGCACTTCGAGTCTTACTGTTTCTAGTTCGCTTTTCATTTCAATGGTGTATTTTCATAATCTAGCCACCAGATATCTCTAAATATGTTCCATTAAGTTTAAATCTGGCGATTGAGGAGATATTTCTAAGCTTAAGGACAATTTTAGAGGCACCAAACGCAAACGTGTTCTTCTTATCGTTATCTCGATAAAAAGCAAAGTTGTTTCCGATTACCAAATTTTGGGCTAATAGTTTAAAATTGCTTTTTAAAATAGTTAAATAAACATCATGATTAAGTATTTCATCAAAAAATTCCAAATTTCCAAGTTTGGATGCTGTAATGCACCCTCACACTAAAACACCTTCACCTTCCTGATTAACTGATCCAACTAAGTTCTTCAGATTAAATTCCTGATTTTTTCTTTTATTTACAATTATACAACAATTTAACCCAAAATGTTGAATTTATTTTCATCTATAAGTAAGACGTTGTTCCAAAACGTTTTGAGCTAATTTATCATTGATTTTACGACGGAAAGGGTAAGTTTACTGTTTTTCGCACGAACAAGAAAATTTCTGCGGGAAGAGGTCCCCCTTAATCCAGCTAATCAGAGAATTTGGCGAACAATTTTAGGTGGAAATTAAACGTAAAATGTTTCATTCAATTCTGCAGAAACTTTTTCAGCCCTCAAATGTGTATTTTTCATATTTTTTTTAACTGTAAACCTCCGATCACGCTTTGTTAACTTTGCCAGTTGACCTTTTCTTACCTTGTTTTCGATCCGATTCTTGTCTTTAAAGCCTTTTATCAAGCACTTCACTATAAAATGGTATAAATTAACTAATTTAGAGACATTTCAAACCAATTCATGGCTGCTGTGAGGGAAAAAAAAATCAAATTTCGAATCGTGTTTGTTGTTTTCTACGCATACCTGCCATTTTAAAATAATAAGCAGAATATTAGGGAATAAATAAACAAAAAAAGTAAAGGCAAATGACTTTATAGTGTCATTACAATGCAAAAATAATGAAAAAAACCACATATGATAATTTTAATCATGATTTATTCGAAAATATTTCAGTGTACGATGACTTTTGTGGCGTATTTTTTCTCTGTCTCATCGTTTTTTGACAAATTTCAAAAATACAATTTGCAATATTTTGAAAAAATCTACTGGGTTTTATTCAGAATGGTATAGGAATGGTGTGAAAAAAAATTGGACTTCATATTCGAATTCAGTTTTGCGTTATTTTGGTTTTACTACAAAATTTCAAGGTGTACGAACACTTTTGGGAGCCACTGTATTATTATTCCTTGTTTTTGAAATTTTTGCGGATTATTTCCCTACCACAATTATTACAATGCGGTGCGCACATTGTACATGTCTGATGCAGCCATTTTTAACGTAAGGAACATTTAATCCAGTCAGTATTTTTTTTGTTAAATAATAATTTTCCCTACATTCCGCGCACACAAGCAACGTGTTTTCGCTTCACTGTCGAGCTAGGTAGTTTTGAGATTGGACAGGACTTCTGAAAAGAATTTGTAGGGGTTTCTAACAGGGTTGGCTGAATTGGACCCAATTGGGTTGGACCCAATGGGTTTTTTTGAAAAAACCCATTAAAAAAAACCCATTATTTAGCCCACTTTTGGGTTTTTTAAAATATTGTGAGAAGTTTAAAAAAAAATTAATTAATTTAAATACTTTCACAATTTAAACTTCTTTTTTATTTGCTCTTCACCACAGACGATGAACATAAAAAATGAATTTGGAGCTTTAATAGTATTTCTTAACTCTTAACGGCATTTAAAATATACTTCAAAGATTTTAAATAAATGTATTTAACTTTTTTCTTTAAGCGGTCAATAAATAACTCAAATTATCTTGACCAAGTCCTGTCACATCTGATTTTCTCAATATTTGTAGATTGTACAGAGGAAACTAATGTAGTTAAAATGCTTTCATGTAAATTATTTTCTGCTAACCAACACGTCACAAATCTCGAATAAACACAAGATAATTTTTTTAGAAATAAACAGATTTTTCAAACGGTCTACAGAAAACAGAACAGGTACAGTATTTTCATTATTTTACAAAAAAGTTTAATGTACTGACGAAACGTACAGTACGTGAAACACCAAAACACATACCCAAGATCACATTAATTACAATTCTTTAAAGAAAGAAACAGCTTTATTCTTACTAGGTGGCATGGTTAAGATGCAGCATTATAACACAAATACAATTGCAAGAATAGTGCATTTAAAAGAATTTAAAACTACTCCTTGATCAAATACTAACTCTAAAAATAACCCCCAATAAAAGTTAAAATACATTAGTTATTACACGGCCAGAGTTTCCGCCTATACATATTTACAAAAGCACCAAGCCCAAATAACTCTCGTCTTAAAATTAACTAATATGAAAATTGCATTTTACACACATTAAAATATCATTAGCCTATAACAATATAATACCACAATTTGCACAAATTAAAAAGTTCTCATGTAATACATTAAAACATTACTTCACAGGGGTTGAATTCTACGACGAGGCATCAAACACTAAAAATCTCACACGCTGTACAAAAGGCACCAATTCGACCTTGCTTCAAAGATCTAGCGTCGGCTGAATGATTTGAGGATTCGGCCGCTGCCGGTAGCTCCGAACTCCCATTCCTGCTATTCATTTTCACGGGCCACAAGACTTATAAATTCCAACCATCCGATGCGTTCATTAGCTCCCTGGTCTGGTCCATGGGGCCTCCACTTCCGACACAGCGATGAATTTAGTCTGGCAGAAGACTCTGATAGATTCTTGGTTCACTTATGTGATGCCGAGACTTTACATCTTAGCGAGGAACATTTATCTGCACTTAACCTTGCAAAGGGCCATCCCCACATTCACCATTTTAACGAAACTCGAGAGGCTGTTTCAGCCACGCACGCAAGGCGAGATGATATGCGTAAAAAAGGGAACTTCAGCTCTTTCGTACTGCCTTATATCCATTGCGTCATTTCCAACTGTTGCCACTACGCTTTTGGGCAGTACAAATGCCCTCCCCCTCAAAAAAAAAATATGCACAAGTATATTTTTATTGAACAACTCTTCCATTCACTCTAGGCCGCAAATTATAAGGATGCACAACATGTGGGACAAAACGACCTAAGAGACCAGGCATCATTTGGACATCAAGAGGCAAACTCCCAGTTGAATTTCCCTCCTCTTTTGTATTTTCTTGTTGTGTTTGACAACCTTGTTGTGTTCTTGTTTGACCCATATCTGTGGTAGCAGTATCCGGGTCAACTAAGGGAAATCTGGGAGTGGCCAAAGCAATATTCTCTATATGTACCACCCTGACGTAATTTGATTTCTTTGCGTGCCTAATTTTTACCACTACTGGAGAGATAATTTCAGAAATTAGAAAAGGACCTTCATTATGTTTACTCAATTTTTTTGAGCGCCCTGGCTTCACAGCTGGATTATACCAAAATATTTCATCCCCTACTTTAAATTGCCGTATTTTACTTTGCCTTTCTCGTCTGTTTTCATTTGTCTCAGCCGCATTTTCCAAATTGTGTCTCACTGTGGTGTATGATTCATGTAATTTCTTCAGTAGCTCATTAGCATAATGCATATTATCCGCATAAGAAAAGGGAGTCGCCTTTTCCAGAAACTCATGAGGCAGATTTAAATTTCTTCCATACATTAACCATGCCGGTGCAAAACCGGTCGACTCGTGTGCAGACGTTCTATACGCCAGGAGAGCAAAGGGCAGTTTTATATCCCAGTCATCATGTTCGGAATTTACTATATGCGAAAGCGCATTACCTAACGTTTTGTGATATCTTTCCACGCACCCATTACTCTGTGGTCTCCACGCCAGGGTATCTAATTTTTTTATATTCAAACTCCGGTATACTTCCTTCATTGCATTGCTTAGCAAATTCAACCCCCGGTCTGACAAAAATTTTTTGGGTGTCCCATAACGACTAATGAATTGCATCACTACATCCGCGATGACATCACTGCCTATCGTAGACACAGGGAAAGCATCCACCCACCTTGTAAAATAGTCAGTAAAGGTAATGATATATCTATTACCCCTTTCAGTGACAGGCAAGGGACCTACTATGTCGAAAGCGACTTTTTCGAATGGACCTGCCGGAATAGGAGCTCTCTGCAATGGAGCCAAACACCCTGGCAGATGTGCCCTTCGTTCCATACAACTCTGACACGATTTCACCCAGTTTACGATTTGAGCCCCCATTCTCGGCCAATAAAACATACTTTTGATTTTGTTAAAAGTTTTCTTAATCCCGGGATGACACGCTTGCGGACTGTCATGATAAATCTCACATATTTTTCGCACCAACGACTGTGGCACAACGTACCTAATATCTTTTTCCCCCTTGGAATTTCTGTTTCTGCATACCAAAATTTTATTCTCTAAGAAAAATTTCAGTTTATCCGGATTTATCGGGCTATTTTTTAACAGGTTGTTCTTTATCCTAATACATGCTCTATCTTTTTCCTGTTCCTCCCGCAATTTTTCAACCGAAATTTCAGCCTTAACCGGGCCCATCTCACTCAATTCATTGAATTGAACCTCCCTATTTTGTGTCTCATATTCAGAAACATTTCTGGACAAAAAATCCGCCACCGTGTTAATTTTCCCCGGCAAATATTTTATTTGAAATTCGAACTGGGAAAGCGATAAAACCCACCGGGCTATTCTGCAGAATGAATCCTTAAGCTTAAAGCAGCTAGTCAGAGGCGCATGATCCGTGTACAAATAAAATAGTTTTCCCAGCAGATATTGTTTAAAATAATTTGCAAAATACACAATGGCTAAGGCCTCTCTTTCAGTCGTCGAATATCGAGTTTCCGCAGAATTCAATTTCCTACTTCCAAAGGCCACGGGTTGTGGAAATCCTTCTGTATCCAACTGCGCCAGGACGCAACCTATCGCAATCTTACTTGCATCTGTATACAAGTGAAAGTCTTTCTTCATATCCGGCAGATACAAAAAGGTGTCATTCATCAGAGCCAGTTTTAAATCCTCAAACTCCTCCTCCGCCTGTTCATTCCATTTAAACCCCTGTTTCTCTTTCGTTAAATTTGTTAAACTAACTGACCGCCTAGCAATATTTGGTATAAATTTTCTATAATAGTTTATACATCCCAAGAAAGATCTCACTTGTTTCCTATTCTTTGGAATTTGAAAATTCTTTATAATATCAATATTTTTTTGATCCGGAAAAACTCTACCTTTGCTAATTTTAAAACCCAGGTATTTAACAGTTTCAGTCAGAAAAATGCATTTATTTGGCTTTAATTTTAACTTATATTTTTTCAATCTGTCAAATACTGCCTGAAGTTTCGGAAAATGACTTTCAATTGAATTACTGCTAACTATGATATCATCAATGTAAACTCCGATATTCATGGGATCCAAACCAGAAAGTATAACACTCATAAGTCTCTGAAAGGAATTCGCACTTGTCCTTAGACCAAAAGGGGTGCGAGTAAACTGGAAAAGCCCTTTTTGTGTTGTAATTGCCAATTTCGGTCTATCTTCGGGCACCACTATTTGTTGAAAAAATCCACTCGTCAAATCTAAAGTTGTAAAAAATTTTCCGTATTCTAACTTATCAATTGCTTCATTAATATTTGGTATGGGATAGGAATCGGGCACCACTTTCATGTTGAGGCCGCGAAAATCGACCACCAATCTAAATTCCCCTGAGGTTTTTCTTACAAGTAGAACGGGTGCGGCATAAGGTGATTCGGATGGTTCCAAAATTCCTGCCTCTAACAAGATATTTAACTGCCTATCCATTTCATCCCTTAAGTTATAAGGGACCCTGTATGGTTTCTTCTTTACCGGATTTTCATCCGAAAGTGGAATCTTGTGTAGTACAGCATCGCATCCCTGCAGGTCCCGTACCGAGCTTGCAAACACCTCTTTATTTTTATTCAGAAAGTCTATCATTTTGTTTTTTATATCAGGTTGCAAATGATCTAACCTAAATATATTACTCCACTCTAAATCGGCCTCGTCGCATTCCCCAAACCGCTCCTCGTTTTCCACAAAATACATGTCATTCATTATACTCTCAGCTTTAACTACTTCTTCGCATCTGACCAACTTTGTTTGTTTGTTAATATGAATAAATTTATCTGTTGGGTTCATTATCAGGACCGGAATTCCATCTTTTTGCGCTCCCTTACTTATAGATCGGGCAATTAAGAAGTTCTTTTCCTGTTGATTATATGGTTCTATCATTATAACCTCCGAACCTAATGTATTTTTCAAGTTAACCTTTGCGACAGACTGTGAAAAGGGGGGCAAGGTGATTTTTCTGCATATATGACCTATTTGGCCCTGACTCCCATTTCCAATATTAAACATAGCGTCTGTTTGCTCCGAATTTTCCCATGAAATCATTTCATTGTTTATTTTTACCGTTTTTTTACTATAATTGATGATACATCCGTTTTCAACCAAGAACGGCTGACCCAAAATAACTTTAAAATTTTTTGAAATATCTTTTGAAATTACATAAAAATCCGAATTTATAACTCTATCATTTATGGTCACGTAAAGATGGACTTTTTTAAAGATTTTTATAGCCTCTTTCGCAACGGTATTTATCCACAACGCGCATGGTTGACAGTCTGACTCCAATGGTATACAACCCTCCTCAATTAAATTCAACGTCGCCCCCGAGTCGCATAAAGCGCCCATCTTATTCTGGCCAATCTTAACCTTTATAACAGGAAGCTTTCCCTTTTGCCCATTATTTATACGCACCCCAGGGATTAATGTTTGCGTTTGTGCCGACCAGACCCCCTGGTCTAGTTTTCCGGAATTTGATTTTTTTGTGTGCTCGTATCCTGGATTCGTTCTACAATATCGAGCTATATGTCCTATTCGCCCACATTTAAAACAAGTTACACTTACTTTTCTTTCATTACCCCGGCATCTATGCCCCTCCAACAGCTCAACCCTTTTTGTTAGATAATCCATTTTCTCTAACAAGGTATTAAACCCGTCGCTTACTTTATTTTTTTCTGTATTCGTTTGATTTATCCCAAACACTGACTCAGAATTTGCCTCGAAATGTTCAGATTGATTTAAAAATGGATTATCGGCGGATTGTGCTGCCCTCCAGGCAATTTCTTCACGACCTGCATAATCTTTGAGTTCTTCCAAATTTTTAGGATTTCTGACAATTACTCCCCTCAAGATTTCAGGTCGCAAATTTGCAAGAAGCATGTTCATTAACATGTGTTTACGCTGACTTTCCACTATTTCTTTAGATTCATTTCCGAAATCTAGCATTTTGCTTTTCGCATTAGCCCTTGCGATAAACCTCTCCACTGGCATATTTGGTGGCTGCCGGAATGCCATAAACTCGAAAAGGGCCACGCTTGGGGGCGGCTTGCTAACAAATTCTCTGAAAAGGACCAGTTTCAATGTTTTAAAATCACTAATTTCGTCGCGAAACTCATTGAAACATTCCCTAGCGTTTCCAAACAGCCTATCTCGCGCCACGAAATATTTCTCCGAATCAGACCAATTCCACTGCAAAGCCGAATCCTCTATCCTTTCAAAAAACTCAGGAAGAGGAGTTTCACTATTAATACCTTTAAACACAGGTATCATTGATAGATTCATTACAGATAAGCCGTGAGGTACAAAAACACCTGATGCCTGGTCCTTGGCCATCCCTTCCTTATACAATACGCAAAAACACACAAAATTACAAATTTAAAACTTGTAAAAACCACCACATATTATACACCGCTAATATGTTTTTTTTTTTATAAAGCTGCAAGAAAAGAAAGCCACGGCACCATTTTTGTACTGACGAAACGTACAGTACGTGAAACACCAAAACACATACCCAAGATCACATTAATTACAATTCTTTAAAGAAAGAAACAGCTTTATTCTTACTAGGTGGCATGGTTAAGATGCAGCATTATAACACAAATACAATTGCAAGAATAGTGCATTTAAAAGAATTTAAAACTACTCCTTGATCAAATACTAACTCTAAAAATAACCCCCAATAAAAGTTAAAATACATTAGTTATTACACGGCCAGAGTTTCCGCCTATACATATTTACAAAAGCACCAAGCCCAAATAACTCTCGTCTTAAAATTAACTAATATGAAAATTGCATTTTACACACATTAAAATATCATTAGCCTATAACAATATAATACCACAATTTGCACAAATTAAAAAGTTCTCATGTAATACATTAAAACATTACTTCACAGGGGTTGAATTCTACGACGAGGCATCAAACACTAAAAATCTCACACGCTGTACAAAAGGCACCAATTCGACCTTGCTTCAAAGATCTAGCGTCGGCTGAATGATTTGAGGATTCGGCCGCTGCCGGTAGCTCCGAACTCCCATTCCTGCTATTCATTTTCACGGGCCACAAGACTTATAAATTCCAACCATCCGATGCGTTCATTAGCTCCCTGGTCTGGTCCATGGGGCCTCCACTTCCGACACAGCGATGAATTTAGTCTGGCAGAAGACTCTGATAGATTCTTGGTTCACTTATGTGATGCCGAGACTTTACATCTTAGCGAGGAACATTTATCTGCACTTAACCTTGCAAAGGGCCATCCCCACATTCACCATTTTAACGAAACTCGAGAGGCTGTTTCAGCCACGCACGCAAGGCGAGATGATATGCGTAAAAAAGGGAACTTCAGCTCTTTCGTACTGCCTTATATCCATTGCGTCATTTCCAACTGTTGCCACTACGCTTTTGGGCAGTACATTAATATTTCTTACCCTGTACACAGAAATAGAAAAACAGGCAACATAAAATTCAAAGAAATGTCTTGATTAAGCTGGAATTCAGTAAAAAGGGATTTAAACTAATTGAGGTTCTACAGTAGTTTTGCATAACAAAATGAAATACTATAAAGTAAAATGCAAAAAAAAAATGTAGTAATTAAAAACGAACAATAGATTTTATCACCCGAGAAGTAACTTTGCCTTAACTGTTGGTAATAATGAAAATTAAAAAAATCTGAAACTTTAACATTCTTGGGTTTTTTCGTCTTTTATACTTTTCTTCAGAAAACTCTGAATTTTAACTAGTTTTCCAGCTTTTTACCCGAAGATAATTTTTGCACTTTGTCCATATACTTATGCTACAATATGCTAAGAGTACCCCACATTTTCCCTAAAAAAAGACAAAAAAACCCACATTTCTTTTAAAAAACCCAACTTTAGTTGGGTTTTTTTGGGTTTTATTTAAAAAACCCAAAAAACCCTGGGTCCATGGGCTTTTTTAAAAAAACCCGGGTTTTTGCTAACCCTGGTTTCTAATGTATGTTTGTCTGGAAGTTGATGGTTTTTGTGGAGACAGAGCTGGAGTGGCAGCACTTTCAAGAGGGATGTCAGGAGCAGCTACTTCAATTAAATCAGATCTAGGAAAGAAATGATCTGGAATGGCATTAGGACTGAGTGGAAATATTCCACATGCTTTAAAACCTGATGTTTTCACGAGCTCACGGCATTGAATAAGGTTTTTTAGCTTCATGTTTTGATAATTCTCCTTTGTTTACTTTTTCAATTGCCACTGCCCCCTAATTACCTTATGCTTCCTCACGTACTTTATTTGCTTCCTAAAAACCAAAAAATAATTAAAAAAACACCCCTTCATTTTCACGTTTGAAAAGTTTGGCATTTCTCCTCATTTTGTGGGAGAGATTCCACAAAGGTATATAGTACGTAAGTATTTACATATATTGTTAAATGTAGTTGCAATAAGTTAATAACAATCTAAATCAAACGCTAAAACCCCCAGTACTCATCTTTCGGTGTCTTTGTTTTAAATTTAACACTCATTAAAACCGCAGCGACCCAAATTTTTGTCGAAAAATGCTCGTACTAAAAAAAAAATTTTCGTTATACACATGTCACACTCAAACGAAGTCGAACAGGAACTGACACGCTAAGAAGGAAGTGTATATGAGTAAATGAAAACAGTGAGAAAACAGCCATTTCTTTCTTAATCACTGATTTTCTGGAAGTATGGCGTCCCTCCTCATATGGCGTCTCTCCCACTTTTGCCCTAAAAAAATTTCAGCGTGAGGAAAGTAAGCAAGTACACAGCGCAAGACATTTATTATCGTTCACGTCAGTACCTCCCATCGTGTGTGTCTGTCTGCGCATGCGAAAAGATATTCTTAATACTTTATTACTTCAGAAATGCAAAGTATTTCTGATGCATTAAAAAATATGTCGCTGCTTAATAATGATTCCTACTTTTTTTTTTTTTTTGCTACAGATTCTATCTCAAGAAAACAATAACCACGCTTCCAATACATCCTCTTCGTTACAGGAGATGAAGGAAGCACCAGTTGAAGAAAGTCAAATTATAACCAATATCAGTTTTCTACCTTCTAATAAGAAACAGGAAGATACAAGTATGATTGTGCTGCAAAATTATACCACTTCAAATATCAGTAATATACCTAGCATAGCTCGGGATTTACAACAAAATGAAGAAGCGGTCGTTGTATCAAAAGAGTATTTTAATAATTTCAATTATCTTAGTTCAAACTTGAGCAAAGGAAGGGAAGAAACCATCACTTCAGAAAATGAAAATGATTGCTTTTCTCCTTCGAATTTCATTACACTTCCCGATGAAGAAAAGGAAGAATTGTTGGAAGAAGCTGCTTTCTTGTCGCCGTCACCATTTGGTCAGTCACTAGGTTGTGGTAGTTCACAAGCAGAAAATTCTGAAACCCAATATTTTAATCAGAATGACAGAATATCTCTTGGCAGTATGGTAAGCCCTTGTTTCTTAAATAGATTATTGTAAAATTTAATAATCGCTTTTTTCAAAAGCGTAATGGGTAATTGATAACAATGATTATATTAACTAAAATTGATTTTGTTATATATGCTATGAATCTTCTACCAGAAGCTTCACTTCAACCCCGGCACTAACCAATTGCATTACCAGTTTTAGATGCCTCAGCTAGCCGTAGCAAGTGGGTCGCTAGGCGCATTGCAGACCCCTCCCCCCCCCCAGAGCGTTCCAATAAGGCCGCGCCCAGTTTTATGTGTTTATTAAAGACAGAAAGCGCAATCAGAGTTGTTATCGTGTATTCAAAATTATTGATTATGAGTATGATGTGTACAGAACAGATACAAACTCATTTGAAAAAATAAACTTTAGGTGCAGTTCAAACCAGTAATCTCAGTACAGTAGTTGTGTGCACATGTTGTGGAAAATCAATTTAAGTTTAAAAAGTTTTTGAGTTTTGAAAGTAAGTAAGGGCACAGGCACAGCGCAGGGCATTCATTATCGTTCAAATAAGCACCAGTGACTGAGGTGTATGGTTAAATATGATTAAAGCCCCTTATTAGTTTAAGAGTGCAATGTATTTCTACCGTTTATAAAAATACATGCTGTTAAATACTTCTTGTAATTTTTTCCTGTTACAGTATTTCTGTCTCAAGAGGATAATAATTACAGATTCCATACATCCTTTTCGTCACATGAGATCAATAAAGCACTAGCCGTAGAAGATCAAATGTTACCCAATATCAATATTCTACCTTTTAATAAGGAAAAGGAGGTTACAAGTATGATTGCAGAGCAAAATTATTGCACTTCAAATGTCAGTAGTACACCATACTATATGCAAAAAATACAAAAAATGGCAAAGCGGGGGCGATGGCAGATGAATATTTTAATAATTTCAATCATCTTAGTTCAAGCTTGAGCAAAGAAAAAGAGGAAACCAGCTTTTCAGAAAACGATAATGATTGCTTCAATCCTTTAAGTTTCAGTGCGCATCCTGCTGTAGAAAATGAAGGTCTATTGGATAAAGCTACTTTCTTGCAACCGTCACCATTTAATCATTCTCTAGATGTCTGCAATCCTCAAGCAAAAAATTTTGAAACCCACTCTAATCAGAATGGCAGAATATCTTTTGATAGTGTGTTGGTTGCTCTTCTATTATTTTTTCTTTAGATAATTATTTCAAAATTTAACAGCTGCTTTTTTAAAAAGGGTAATAACTGATAAGAATGATTTTATCCCAATTGAAAATTTAGCTTGTAGCGAGTAAGATCATCACTACCTACAAGAAAGCCTCATCAGTGGTTACCTTAAATGAGCGATGACGAACTAGAAAACGGTCGAATCAAATCCTTATTTGGCTGTTTAGCGCTCTCAACACTCGCCAACACGAACGCCCATCGCAAATTAAGTTTCGAATTATTTGCCCTTTTTTTTACTAATGCTACTGTACAGCAAAGTTCATTCTGGATTTAGTAAAACTCCTTTTTATAGTTAAATTTAAAAGCATTTTAGTAATATTACACTGTAATGAAGAATTAAAAGAAATAAAAATCTTTGAACTTTAATAATCTATAATGGATATAATTTACAACATAAAAACATGTAAGAAGTTTTGTTTTCTTTTTCAAGCCATCAATGGCTTGTTTTTTCTCGTAAATTACGTTTTTGCAATGAAAGAAATATTTATAGAACTTTAGCATTTGAGATATTTTTATACATTTTGCATAAAAGAAATTCTGATCGCTAAATTTTTTTTCATCATTTCCAATAACTTTAATAGAATGCAGCTACTAACTTCACGAAAATTTGTAAGAATAAAGCTTAAAACTTGTTCTAAATGATTGTGAAAGATGAAACTTATGTCCCCAAGGAAAGTAAACAAGAAGAAAATATATTTCATCGGGAAAATATATTTCATCTTTCATTGTGAGGAAAGATATTTCACTCACAACTGACATTTAATATTTCTTTCTATTTCGCAAAATATTCGTTTGATTACTTTGTGTTACAGATAGTGACGCATGATTTACAAAATTCCCACGTATATTTTCATATTTATGCAGAACGCACATCATATCCAATTATACATTTTTTAGAATACTTTATTGTGATAGCCATTGCGTTACTAAGTACCTGAACGCTTCTACGATAGTGGATGGGGAAATTTAAAATATGTCGTTTTTATTTAAATATGCATCTATGATAGTTGAAATTTAAATTTTTCTTTCATGCTTACTTCGTTATGATATTGATGATTAAGACATTATTTTTCGAATCGTATAAGACTCCTTAAAAATCGCACGGATATGATATAATGTATTGAAAATTTTGGTTACTGTAATCTTGTTATTCCCTATGTTCTTCCTTAGATATTTGCTTAATTTAAAGATAAAGTGCGTTAACTTAGAAAATAAACGTTTAATTTCTCCTTTGATCAATGTTAATATGTTTGGTAAACTACTGTTCTCAAATTAATAGCTTTAGCATGTTAAGAGACATAAATTAAAGCGATTTTCATCGGGAAATTTCCTCCGAGTCAGCCTCTTTTGGTCACGTGACGAAACCAGTGATAATGTTTTCTATGTAGGAGGTGGTGGTATGATACGAATTTCGAGAAGTTGCACTGTTCATTACTGCAAAATGAAGTCCCTTCTCCTCAAATCTAATCAATTTCCGTCTTGTCGGGGCATTTATTTTCGTTTAAAGGAACCACCACAAGTTTCTTTTGCGCTTGCGAGGACTGATAGTGGAAGTTAAGAAAGCGCAACGTGACAATTAGCTATACCGTTGTCTGATTGGCGACGGGATGATGAAAACAGTGCCTGTCAGATGAGCAATATGTTCCTGAGAAGAATCGCCAATCCAATGAGAAATACATGAAAGTGGCAAATGTTAGCGCCAAACAAAAACTCATTGTTTACTTCCGCTACCAATTCTCCCTGATTTCACAAAATGTCTATATCCGAGTGAGCAGGATCCTTGCGGATCAAACTTTTTAATGGTATTTAACTACATATAAAATCCAGACATATTAAAACGTTCATTTTTATAATTCTTTTTTCCGTACTTTCAGGACATTGAATGGAGCGATATATTTTCGAATTCAATTCCAAGCTTTGAAGAACAAGAAAAACATGACGTTATCACGCCTATGGAAACTTTTCCAGAAAATGAATCTCAGATCTCAGTGAGTATTTACATTTTTATACTGATTGAAAAATTAAAAAAAAAAAAGAAAAAAAATCACTACAAACCCTGTTTTACTTTTTATATTGTGATGTGTACTGTAACTAATAGTATTCAGGTAAAGATTTTTCTTTATAACTTCAAAAAGCAAAAAACATTTTTTACATATATTGTGGGGCCGATTTTGACCTTCTGCCCCACATGCCTGGAAAGGGATATTCATCCCCTGAACCTTCATTCCGCTACAAATAGCCTCCCTCGCATTTTTAAACGTCTTTTAGGTTAAGAAGAGTTGACCTTTTTGTTGCGGCGCGGCGGTACATTTTCCCGTGCAGGAAATAAGTTCAGACCCCCGAGCAGTTGCATCTCATAAAATAGAGAGTTAGAAAGAAACACATTTTGGCGGGAAAGTTTCCCTCCGCTTGTTTTGAGTAAGCGACACTTGGAATTTTCTGTGACACCCGC
The DNA here is from genome assembly GCF_026930045.1 of Uloborus diversus. Classification (NCBI taxonomy): domain Eukaryota; kingdom Metazoa; phylum Arthropoda; class Arachnida; order Araneae; family Uloboridae; genus Uloborus; species Uloborus diversus. Next base: position 103,927,843 of record NC_072739.1, read on the forward strand.
ATTGGGTCAAAAGGGGTTAGCTTCTTTCGGACACTTCAAACATTTTCCCCTTTCCGAGTCACAGCTGCAGGATATAACTTCTGAAGTTCTGACATTTTCGAGTCCATAAAATAGAAGACTTGGGAATAACAAAATTCCATTCTGACACTTTGCGACACTCCGTACCCCATAAAGCATAGGGTTTTCCTGGAAGCTGGATCTCCAGATGTTGAACTATGATCCTCAGAGAATGTGCCCCGATCAGGGAACTTTATCCCCCCGTATAAAACAAGGAGTTAAGATATTTCGGGAGGAGAAGAGATAGTTTTGGAAGGTAGAGGAGACAGAGTTTTGAGGGGAGAAGATCTTTCGAGAGCTCGGCGTTTCTCCGAGACGTTTGTCCGGAGTCATGATAGAAACGCGCTGTGCCTTTGGATGATTTAATGGAGAAAGGACCGAAATCTTGGTACGTACAATACTAGCTCCCACTTCCCACAGCTTAATTTAAACCAGTAGATTAAAGTTTAATTCCTTTGGAGAGCAGAATCATGATGTACTTAATTATTGAAATCCTTAACATTTTGAGTATTAATGTTTAACTCCTGACTAAATATCTAAACTTAGGTTAGAATTGTATATGAACTATTTTATTTAATAGACTTTCAATGTGCAAAAATGAATCCAACTATTATTTCTACTCTATTCTACAGTCCAAAAGTCCACCAAATCATAACACAACGCATTGTACTAACTCCACTATGGGGTATCGGCCCAGCAATATGATCATGTCATTGCGCGGGTAAAGAAAATAACATTATTGAAATTTTAACTAGTATTTTGTCAGTAGTAAAATTTCTCATTTTTTGGGGCTGTAAATAATGTTATTAGAGCTGGTTAGGTAACTTAACTTTTTTGTAAACTATAAAGCAAAATTTAATATTTAAAATTCATAGTTTAAGAAAGCTCTAACTTCAGTAGAAAAGTTAGAGCTTTTTTAAACTATGAATTTAATTATTGCGGTATGAACCAGCATAACTAAAAAGACCCAAAATATTACAGACTTTTTTAAAAAAAAATCAATGTTTCTTCCTTCATAAAACTTTGAGTACTTTTTTCGTTTTTTAAATACTTCATGAGTTAGTGATCCATGTTTATCTCTGTAGATACCAGAAGAAAGAACACTTGAGGTGCGGATGAACATAGAAAATTTTTATTTGGTATGTTTTATAGCTTGTTTTTCTCTTTCAATATTGAAAGTATCCTTTTAATTGATTACTGAATTTGATATGTCAAGCATTATTTCGTACGCTTATTTCTACGGAAGTCTTGTTTTATACTTGATGATTCTATCATTTTTTTTTAAATGTAAATCTCTTGAGCTATCTAGTACATTGTATAAAGCAGCTTGAGATAGTTAAGATTCACTGAAAGTCATTACAGCCTTTCAGTTCGTCTTACAATCGTTTAAAAAAATATTTATTTACATCATTAAATCATAGACATTTCTATAATTTTACATTCTAAAACACACAGACATGTCTATTAAGGTGCCCCCCTCCCTCAAAAAAAAAAAAAAAAAAAAAAAAACGAAAGTCGATGTTTCAAGTCGCACACTTTCTAATATTTTTCTTTTTGGGTTAAAACAATTGTAAAAAAAAAATTTCATGCAATTTGAGCAACGGCAATCCGTGTCAACTTGCTCCCGAAAGTTTAAACCAGCCCTGTGTACTGAGCCGAAAAAAATATTATTCTTTTGAAGTTCGAAATTTAATTTTGATAAAACGTTCCCCTAGACGCTATTTTTTCTCCGCAGAGGGTCTCACGATCCCATGTAATTGCGGTGAAGTTAACATTGGCACCACAATACGAAGTATTAATGCTATAATAAAAGAGCTTGAGAGACTACCACCATAAATATCACAATTTTCTGCTGAGCATTTTACCACTATGCAAGGCATCAGCCTTTTCTCAAAGAAACTCATGGCTTTCTTCAAATCTTCATTACTTTGCCTATAAGAAACAATATACTTATGCAATTATACAGATACTTAAAAAGAAAAGAAAAGTTAAAAGTAACAAGTTATGTATTCCAGTCCTTTTAAAGGCATGAATAAGTTAAAAAACTCTAAGAAACTCTATCTGTTCTCGTCTCAGGAGTAAAGAGAAATGCCAATCTGAAACAGTACCATCAAATCTGAGGTACGCTATCCAATGTAGGACAATAGGGTCGTTTCCGAAATTAGAAAAAAAAAAAAATCTAAAAAATCATGCTTAAAAACATAGGATTTGATCATTTAAAAAATAATTTAACAAAGTTTACTATTCTCAATTTCATTTTTTACGCTTTTGCGCGTGACATCACAAATGATGAATTGCTATACACTGATGCCATTAGTGCAGAGCGCAACGTTTAATTCGCATCTTTACTAACATGTATTGGCAACGATATGATTTATAGCAAGCGTAGAGCGCAATATTTAATTCGCTTCTGAATTATAATATCGTGGAAACGCGGTAGACAGCAAGCGTAAGCATTCAGCATGTCAGTGGATTACGCGCCAGAGTGCATCACATTTGTGACGTCATAAAGACCACGCCTTGTTTGAAAAATTGGACAGTAAAAAAAAAAGTAAAAAATTAAATGTTGGAAAAATGAAAGTATTTTCTGGGTCCATGTTATTATTATTATCATTATTTTACTCATTTTATGAACTTCAGTCATTATAAGTAGTACTTTTGATTGAAGGAAGCAACCCCATTATGACGAAGTGACTCAATCTTTTCTGCTACTTGATCAAATGACGTGTATTCGCATAACTAAAAAGTACATTCTTCCTGCTGCAAACCACTTACATTCCGCTTCGATTTTGCATAAATCAACTAACAGTTATGTTTCAGAAAAGATGAAAAGAATTCTGAATCTCTGCCAGTATGTTCTATTTCGTTATACTCTGATGCGTACAGCACTCTCTTCGTAGTGAGCGCTTTGCTCATTTCAGTTTCGATTATTTTTAGTTTTCCTGTTAAGACCATTCAAAGTCGAACTACAATAGTAAACACCCAGGGTATTTAATAGAAAATTGGTGCTTTCACCAGTTTAATATATAATACTTAATTGATTGCTTGATGCTGGCACCATATTACAAAAAATTGCATCTATGAATCTTACATTTGATATGCAAAACAGCAGGTGTGATAAAGTTATAAGTTTTTCTTTTTGTTGCATTAGAAACTCTATTTTTATAGATCTAGTGTGATCCTTTGATATGACATCCAGTCTTTCATGTGCCATTATTTAAGTTCGGATGTCAGTGATACAGATAATTTTAACGACCTGTTTCCCACCAGATGGAGGCACTTGGGCTCTTAACAATGCCAAACAGTACTAGGGTTTTAAAATTACTGAAGGGTGCTCAAAGCCAAACGAATACCCAACGGATCTTTTACATGACGCCTAATCTTTCGAGAGAATTTTAAAATGCTCCCTCTATTTATTCTTAGTCAGTTGTGACTTTAGCAAATGAAAACAATTCTAAAGAAAACGAACCTTTTCACTTTTCTTTCAGGATCTGGAAAGTTTACCGGGCTATGATATGCTTGACACTTTGCTCATCGATCCTGATTGGTAAGTGCTAGATTTCAAAGGGCATTTTGTATCTAATATAGTTCAAATCATTGTCAATATTTATGGGAAAACTGTAAACAAACAACGCTTGACGAGACAAATAATATAATGTGAAAGTAATTCCAAAGCAAATTGTAATATTGTATCTATATCTATTTATCTATCTAAATGAATGAATGAAATATATCTATACATATAAAAATCAATGTCCTGAGATAACATATATATATCAACGCACAGCCAATACCGCTGATACCTCAGACTTGAACTTGAAATTTTGCAGGCATGTTCACACGATTACGAAAGTATCCACTAAGAAAGGATTTTTTGAAATATCAATTTGTTCGGGAGAAATTAATTAAAACCTCTTAATTTCTGCAAAATTAAAACCTGTAATTGAAATTTAAATCCCTTATTTTCGAAGGATTTCCTCCATTCAAATAATGTTTCTGGCTTTCGCTTTCACTTTTTCAAAACTGGAAACTAAGTTTTTAAAAACATCATCTCTACATAGTATAAAATGAAGTCCCCAAAAAGCGCATGTGTGTTTGAACTCGCAAAACTCGAGAACTACCCGGCCGATTTTGCCGAAATTTTCAGAGTTTGTTCCTTTAAGTCCTGAGAAGGTTTGCAAACCAGTTCGAAAACAATTCGATGAATAGTTCTTTTTTTATTCTAATTTAGGCCCAATTTTCACATAAATTCCCGAACATGGGAGTGAAAAATTACTCGCAAATAGTAATATTATATATCTTTGGAAAAGGAAGAATTTTCCGCGTTCTACGCAATTTGTTCCAATGCTCTAACTTAATTACGGCGGGAGTTTTTTACGTTTTTAGCTCGAGTTTTTTAAGGCTTAGCTGAAATTTGGGCACTACTCTCTTCATTAAATCCATCAATAAAAAGTGAAGGAATTGTCCCACAGTTTTCTTTTTGACAGCATTGGATAGAGCTGATTTTTTTACTCCAAATCTAACTCGACCTAAGGTCGAAAGTTTAACCCTTTATCTTCATTAGAGAAAACGTTACAAGCGAATTAAATGAAGTTCAAAAATCTGTTCTCGATTCAAGTTTTTAACCATTTTATTTTGCGTTTCCACGGTAACGCTTTTTGAATCCATTGTTTATTTCCATCTTTTTCATTTTCAATTCTTAAACTTATTTTATTTTGTGTTTCCATGGTTAGGCCTTTTGAATCCATCTTTCTCATTTTATTTTAATTTCTTAATAGTATTTTAATATCTGTCGTCATTGTTTGGAGGGGAAATTTTGCATGATGGTTTTTTTTCTTTTATTTATGCCTGATGGTTGAATATACGTCACTTGACACAATTTTTATTTTCAAAGTAGACCGGGCAACGCAGCTAGTATACATGTATAATTGATAAAGCGGCTAACAATTTTTTTTATAAACTCTTGCTACTACAGAAAGAATATTCAAATATTAGCACATACATAAAAGTTACAGAAGCTGAATCCAGTTTTAAGAAAAGAATACTCACCTTCAACGAAATTCTAAACACGCGACATCTCAATTTCAATTTCCCTTTCCTTTTATAACTGTTAAGTTTAAGAAAAGTCCTATAAAATTCAGATTCGTTATTAGTGGAACATACTCGTACAATAATCAAGAGGGTTACATTTTTTTCAAAAAACTTAAAAATATGTTAGCCAAAATTGCAGAAGAAAAAAGTTTCATAATTATGAACAACCAGAAAGTTCTAGATTTCTTAAACAGTGGTATATACGATATTCATAGTATTAATACTTTTGATTTTGAAAATCTTTTCACTAACATACCCCACAATCTCATAATCAACGTTTCAGTTAGGGTTTTTGACAAATATGAAAAATACATCAATCTAGATAAACACTCTTGGATAAACCTAGTTAAATTTTGTATTTTCGAGAATTACTTATACAATGGTTCAAATTTCTACAGACAGATTAACGGGATCCCAATGGGTACATCTTTTTCTAATGCATTTGCTAATATCTTTTTGCATTATTTCGAATCTATTTTTTTAAAATAAACAACAGTATAGAAGCTTTTAGATATATAGATGACATCATCATTTTTAACAACAATGATTTTCACAATTTATACCAAGAAATTTACCCAAATGAACTATTGCGGAAACAGACAAATAAGGATGAGTCAGCTAATTACCTAGATCTCAACGTTCAACTAAATAAAAAAAGATCCCAGTGTAGCTCTGTATGATAAACGTAATGATTTTGATTTTAAAGTCTATTCTTTAATTCATTTTCACAGTTGTGTTAGTAAAAATGTGTTCAGAAATATAATTATCTCACACACATTACTAGATATTAAAAAAATCTTTAATAATAAAACAAATCTAAAGACAGCGATTCAAAATTTAACTGCCACCTTAATTGAGAACCAATATCCAGAGCATCTTACGGAAAATTTCATTTGCAAGCTTATGGAAGAGAACCGGTAGGCCAATTTGTTTGTTCCATGGATTTGTTTGTTGCATGTTATTTCTCTTGCTATTGAGTTCATTTGTGATTTTTTTTTCTCTTGTAACTTTTTCTCTTGTAGTTCAAATTAGTCATGAAAGTGTTCTAATTTAATTTCTGTAATGCTTGTATTTTGGTTTGTAAATGTTCAAATTACTTTTTGTCATGCCTATATTTTGGACTTTCGGTAACCCCTTGCTTGATTTGTGAGATATTGGGGTACTAGTGCTGCTTTTTTAGGCAATTTCGCCAGCAGCACTCACGAAACATCTCATGTTTTTTTCCCTATCCTTAAGGAGTAACCCCCTGATGAGGCCCCAGGGTGTTTTGGGATTTTTTCAAAATTTCGTTCTTTTTTCTTCAATTATATATATATATATATATATATATATATATATATATATATATATATATATATATATATATATATATATATATATATATATATATATATATATATATATATATATATGGTGTTTTTTAAATAAATTTCTTGGATACAATCGTAAAATTTGGTTAATGCTATGTATACAGGGTTTGCTCACAAAGTTTCACGACTGGTCTGAGCCTACAAAGTTTATTAAACATTTTTGTACAGCGAACTGAAAGTCATCGAAATATGACCTTTGAGCATATACACCGATGCCAGCGTTTTTTCAATTGTTTATAGGCTCGCTGAAGCTCTTCGAGCGCAAGGCTGTTAAGGAACCTCGTCGAAGCTACCTGAACTGCTGAAACCGTGTCAAGTCGCTTCCTTTTCAGGTCTTTCTTATTCCGGGAAAACCAAAAAAAAAAAAAAAAAATGTCGCTGGGAGCAAGTTCGGGGCTGTAGGAGGCTTGCAGAAGTATCACCACTTCAAACTTAACCAAAACTGAAAGGGGGCGCTATTTGACTCATTACATCAATGGTCAGGGGCGGACTGGGTTCCACAAGAGGGCTCCAACTATGATCTCCGAAGGTCCGAAAAGAAAGGTGCAAAAAAAAAAAAAAAAAAAAAAAAAAAAAAAAACGATCATACACACGTTTACGAGTTTAAAGAAAAGAAAAAAAAAACGAAGTGAAGTCTTACAGGTTTGTGAGCGCAAAATAAATAAATAAATAAATAATGAAGTTACACCAAAAAATTAAAAAATAAGACAAATTTAAAAAGAAAAAAATTAAAAAATAAGGAAATTTGCATCAAAAAATAAATAAATTACATTAAAAAAAATTAAAAATAAATTTAAAAAAAGGTGTTCAGGTTTGAGGCTCAAGGGTGCACAGGAGGAAGGGTGCAAAGGGCCTGCGGGGCAGTCCGCCCCTGTCAGTGCTCCAGGTAGCTTCGCCGAGGTACCTTACTAACTTTGAGCGCGAAGATTTTCAGTTAGCTTATGAACAATGGAAAAAATGCTGGATGCGGTGTGTTGATGCCCACGGGTTTTATACGTATTTTGAAGACTTTTAGTTCGCTGCACAAAAAGGTTAATCAATTTTGTAGTCTCAGACCAGTGATGAAATTTTTTGAACACACTCGTATCTTTTTAAAAAAAGTAATAAGGTATTATTGAATTTTTGAATATTTAAGTTTAAAACGTGACTCTTCTGTTGCGCGGCACACATCAAGGTAATCAACTCCTTTTCAAGGCACGTTCAGCATGTATATATAGTATTTGCTTCACAAGTGATTATCCTTTGCTTGAGATGGTTTTTATCTTAAATTTACTCCACGTAAATGTTATATTTTGCACGTATCTAGAACAAAAAAAGTCTTATGGAGTCAAGTAAGGGCTTCTGGAAGGCTAATAAATAGGACTTGACCTTCCATTGAAGTGGCAGAAACAAAAAGCGAATGTTTGGCGCACTTATACTGAGTCACGTCTGATCATAATTAAAAACTCTCTAATGTAAACATAAGTTCTTTTAAGGCTGTAAATTCGATCCGGATAAACGGAGGTCGGATAAACAAGTTTTTCTGTGGTTCTGCTAAATTGGTCTATGACCTCGACAGTGCTACCTCTTTTCAGGATACTAGGGAAGGGGGATTGACACTGGTTGAGATTTGGGTTATTTTCGCAGTAGTTTTGCGAAGGTGTTGCAATTTAAAGCCAATAACGTTACCCTTTTACTGAACTCCCCAGAAAAAGTAAACGCTGTCAAGGTCAGGGCCCAACTTGTCGGAGTCACACTTACTGGATTTTTAAAAACATTATATCAGTTTAAAAGAAATACAAACAGCGTTAGTAGTCAATGTTTTCAACTCATAAGAGTAAAATTTAAACCTTTTTTGGGCTTATTTTTTTCCCCATTTTATTGCTTTTTTTTAAATTTCTTCTTTTATGTGCTTGATCTTGATGCAAATGCATTAATTAGCATTATTTATTTCAGATTCGATTGACACAATTTGCATCTGCATTCATGGAGAACATCTGCCAAGTTTTTCTGTATGTGAGACATTGCCCATTTCAGTAAAGCTTGTTTTCCTGTGTATACTTCGTGCCTTGTAAAAATTGTGTATATTGTAATAAGATTCATAAAATAAATACATTGTTGGTATTTTGAAGCAATATATTTTAACTTTCGTAAACTTTTAAAAGTATGTGAGATCTTCATAATTCGACAACTGTCCTGTCTGACATTAGCAGAGCCTGACTACTAAATAGGATAACTTGGCCTTGGGCTCTTGCATTTTAGGGACCCCAAAATTGTTTTAGCCAATGCGTAATATTGTAAGGTTTGACAACAGGAGGGACATGAAAAACTGTTTGGGCCTAGGGCCTCCCAATATCTGAATCGGGGTCTGTATCCAAAAAAAGCACTGACTTTTACTGTGCTCGCTGAAATTTTGGGCATCTCACGACTTTGACTAAAAACTACTTTTTTTCCCCTCAAATAAATGAGACAAATTTCATGTTCCTGAAAAATGAATTATTATTGTTAGGCATTCACCACTCGAATGGTTGTCTAAACTTGTCACTGCGTATAACAGTTCTGTAATATGAAAGTCCTGTCAAAATGTGATTGCAAAGTACAAGAAACTTGGGTTATACCCAAATCGGAATGTTGCGAATTTCTGTAAAACTGTCAATAAATAGCAAATGTTTTTAGAAAGATACTCCCATGGTACCTGTACTAAAAAAATACATTATCAGAATAAAAATGTAGCAAATGATGAAGTGTTGTCTTCAATGTATTGTTTTCACCTTAGACCATTTTCACATATGGGGTCGTCCACAAATGATGTCACGCTTTGAGTTCGAGAAATTTTGGGTTTATGACAAGGGGGGGGGGTAGAGGAAGTAAAAATAAGAAGTGTGACGTCAAGGATTTTTTCGAAACGATATACTTTGCTTCAGCGGTGTAGCTAGGGTGGGGCGGAGGAGGCGGTCCGCCCCGGGTGGCATTTTTCGAGGTGAGGCAAATTAACCCTTTTGATGTGGAAAAAATAAATGTATTTTTTAAATAAGGAAATTATGGTTTTAATCTGTTGCTGCAGGCAAAAAGAAAATCAAATTGTAAGACTTTTGTGTCACTACCTGATTAAGAGATTACTTTTATACAAAACTTTCTGCTTTGTTCCAAAAACTTTCAAAAGTCTTTCTAGCATATAAGTACAATTCCTTCTTTATTTCTGAGGGGGCGGCAGAGGACAGTTTCATAGCACCAATGTTTTCTTAGACTGTTGAAGTTAACTCTAGGAGGAAGGAAACAATGAAATTTTCCAATTTTCGTTATAAGAAAGAGTTACACTGGATTTTAAGAGAGTTTCTTAAAAACCTCCAAGTGAAACAAAAACTTTTTTTTTTAACTTCAGGAAAATAGTGACAAGAGTAAGAAAGGAAGGGGGTGGTGAAAAAAAGTACACGAAACAGTTTATTGCTCATCACAGGGGTGGCTTTACATGTTGCAGAGTTTACTTTGATTTCTCATTTATTACAAGAGTTCTCTATTTCAAAAGAAGTGAAAGGGTTTCCTGTTTTCTCGCTTTTGAGAGAAGAAAATCTATTCGACAACTATGGATCACATGTTAGACTATTTCTTATAAAAGGTAAGCAAATTTCATTTTTCAACATTTGGTTCGGTCCCTCAACTTGGCCAGACAAAGCTTAAAATTGTTTTTTTTTTCTTCAGCATATTCAGTTTCAAATAATTCCGGTTGGGAACCTCTCCCACCTCCACTCTGTAGTCTACAGTGTGAAAGACAACTTCAATTTTTTTAGGAGGGGGAGCTCTCGAATCTTTCATCTCTTTTCCTGATATCACCAAAGATAGCTTATAAACACAGGTTTAGACCTCAATGTTTAAATATTTCTGGGTAGAACCTCGAACTCTGTCTTTTCCTCTAACGTAACAAACATAGCCAAAAAGTACATACATAAGCCTTTAATTCTGAAAACTTTTCTGGAGAAAACTCCTACCCTCTCTACTAAAATCTCAACACTTAGCCTAAAATTACGTTTTTAAAACTTCGATGCTGCAATATCAATTTGTGCAAACAGCATTTAAATCATGACTATCCTTTTTATCTTAAAGTGATCATCTTTTTAGTACTTCCATTTCGGATTTTTTCCGAGAGAGGTTCCCTTTTCACCCCCACCCTCATCTAACGTCTCCAAAGATTAAAATTGCGTTTTGAAAGCTTCAATTTTGAAAAATTTTCGAGGAAGGAAAGCCAAACACCTCAGACCTTTTCCTAACGTCTCCAAAGATAGTCCAAAATTTAGCTCATAGGAACATTTAGCTCATTTCAACTAGTGCATTCGTGCTCAGCTGCAGCGTTTCGGTTTTTGAAAAGCTACGCAGAGCTACTTTCACCAAACTAAAGTCCTCGATCCGTCTCTTAAGTGGCGACACGCTCCAGCGTCCGCCATTTTGTGTCGTTCGGCAACTTTCTCCCTATCTCAACAGTAGAAAAATAGAGTTTCGCTCATTGGAAAGTATCTTTCTATCAACGAATGTTTACAGATTTTTAATCGTAACTTATGTAACTCATATTATACGTACAAAAATGTTGAATTTTACCTTGGTAAAATATTTTTTTTAATTATTAAACCGAATATTAGTAAAAATGTTTTTTTGAAGAAATTTTCGACCATTTTTAAGAGTAATTTCTTTTTTTCCCCCATATAGACCTTATTATTAGAAAGAGTGTGTAGTAGAACCAGGGTCGGATACAGAAAAATCTCTCAGAGGGGGGCCGGGAAATTGAATAGCACCTCCTCCTTCCCCCTGCCACATACGATGTTTCATAACAAAATTTTCATTACTTTATTTTAAAATGTCTTTTTTAAATTTTTTTAGAATCCCTTAAATTAATGCTCCACTTCTAAGTATATACATATTATGTACCAATATACTTTGAATGTGAACCTAAAACATCTTTAACGTTTCAAGCCAATTAAATACTAAACCATAATAATGTTACCGAAATGCTGTACAATTAGCGGTTTTAATTTTAGGAACAATGTCGTAATGATTATAACACGAGGGCAAGGTTATTCAATAAAAAAATATACCCATACCTCATTTGAGTTTTTAATATTATTTTATAGTATTTTAACTATAAAATATTATTTAATTAAGAAAATCATAGCTATTAAACATATAAGTTTTACTGAAAAATTCAGGACAATTTCTGTGTGGATTTCAAAGCAGTTGTTAATTGTTCTTGAAGCCATGATACAGTTGAGATAACATATTCATATTACATGCAGCCTCCATTAATATCATGGTTTTCTCAAGAAACTACGATATGATTTCTTTTATTTTGCATTTTTTGTAAGCTGAAAAAGAAAAAGCTATTATTTCGCAAATAGCTTCCTGGATCAAAATAATTCTTTTAGGCACGCCTGCACATTTTTTGAAGAATGTTAGTTATTGATTCCATCAAAGAAAAATTAATGGACGGATCGCGATATTACGTTCCCTTGAATTCAAAACCAGCGAGTTAAATGTATAAATGTATTCTGCCACTCTAAAACTCCAGTATGACTTCTTTAGCAAATAAAAATGCTATTATTCAAAATATGCTCTATGTGTGTTTTGTGTTCTGTTTAATTAACTATATAAAAAATGCTATGGAGAAGTCGATTAAAAAATAATGAATAAAATAGTTAAATAAATTCATCCTTTGGGGGGGGGGAGCACGGGCCTCCTGCACCCCCTTAAATCCACTACTGAGTAGAACAGTAGTGAGCTAAATTAACTATGTCATAAATTATTTGTGTGCAACAGTTTGAACTTATTCATGCAAAGCAGTATCATTTATATTACAAATGTGTGTAGTTTTCTTATGGAAAATTATTCACTTCTAAAAAATTGCAAAATTTCTTTTTGTTTTAACTAATAAGGTTTTATTTTCAGCAGGACTCTTCCATGTTTTTTCTTTTCTTTTTTTTTTTTTTTAACTTTTAGCAACACTTTCTTGTTTCTCATGACGATTTTACATTAAAAAATGCCTATGATTTAAACCTGATTTTTAATGATACTACTAGTTCTTAAAAATTCAACGAACTGATAATAAAATGTAACCAGTTTTAAATCAATATTAAAAAAATAATAATAATTGAATTATTTGATACCAATAGGAATTCAAATAAAAGAGTGCAGATTACGTCTGTGACGAACTGTTATAAATAGCAATAATGAATTTATAAATTAACAGATACTGGGATAAATCATATATATATATATATATATATATATATATATATATATATATATATATATATATATATTATTATTATTATTAAAAAGGTTTTCACATCAAAATAAAAATTAAACGGAATCAAATTTTTTCCATGGAAAAAAATCTTTACGTGATTATATAACTTGGCTTGAGTTTCATGTTACTATAATCTCAAAGAAGCTTAATTTTTTTTAATGAATAATTTCATACTTTTAATATCTTAATTTTTATGCCCAAAATAGATAAATAATTAACTTGGCAACACACTGAAACTCATGGCTATGACACAATTAAAAGCAAAACGACGTGTGCCTAAAATAATTTAGCTACAGTTATTGAGACATTTTGAAACTAACTAAACAATAGTAAATTTTCATTAAAAATTAATAAAATAATTAGTATATTTAAATTTTGACGGCTTTGTTATCTTAAACTCAGAAAAATCAGTTTAAAAACAGGACAAATATTTTACTACTGCTAGTAATTTATTAGGTGCCGTTACATAGTTGAGCTTTACAATATTTGAAGGAACTATTTATGATGATTTTAGTGAATGTCCTTATTATCCCATGAAAATTAACAAACCATAGACAGTTTCATGAAAAGTAAAAAATGTTACAATTTCAACAAGAGTTTCAAAAAGTATCTGAAATTGCACAGCAGTATTGATAAAAATTTTTTTAAATACATAAATAATCTTTCAATGTATTTTGATATAGTAATTTTGAACTTTAGAACATCTTAATGCACTACACCAAGGCATCTTCACATTAAAGAAAGCGTTTGATGAAAAATACGAATAGCAAAGAGAAAATATCTAGTATTCCGCACAGTGAAATCACAGAGGCAACGACACAAAATGGCGGACTGAACCCACGTGACTGCCCGCGTCCAATGGCAGTCGAAAGCGGCGCGAAGTGCATGGATCAAAGTGTGGCGCCACTTAAGAGAAGGATCCAGGGCTTTACACCAAACAAATGCAGCGGAAAAACATCTGACAGCAGATTTGAGCGGGGAAACAAATTAATTGGGGGAGGGGGAGGGGACAAACCTAAAAATTCGAATATGAGAATGAAAAATAGAATTTGTAACATGCACTTTCTACAGGATTCGCTTTTAGAAAATTTTGTCATAGCATACAAAAGAAACATTTTTTTTTTCCAGATGACTCTCCGTTATTTGTAGTGATAGCTATTCAAAGTGAATTATACGGATCAATCTATAATATTGTGGGACTATGACTCACAAAAAGGTACGCAAATTAGAACAGTCCGCTCTTTGGGAGTGTATGTAAGGGAGGTTTCACTGCACATAGATTTATCCAAAAAGGATGAACAGCTTACGAATAACTGTTTTTCATTTCTTCGTAAGATTGCGATTTCGTTTTGAAAAATATTGTTCAAAACAATTTCTTACTCTCATGAAAAACAAAAAATATCCGTTTGAAGCTAGTCAGCCTACTTCACAAAGTTTTCAAAGTTAAAATCACCTCAGCCCTTTTTGTCATATTTTTAAAATTTCTTTTAATTTAGAAGCATAATAAATGCAGTTACTATTAAAATATATAAAACAAGTGCATTTCGTTTAAAACAAGTAGACTCCCCCCCCCCTTTTGAATAGTGTTTTTTTAAGTAAAAAAATAGAAATTTTACAATTTTTTTTTTTTTTTTTTTTTTTTTTGAAGTCTTCTAAAGTAAAACCGTTAAAATAGATATTTAAAATTATTATTATTTTTTCATTTTAAATAGCCTTCTCAAATTCAAATTTTAATTTTTTGTGCAAAAGTGGAATTTTGAGTCATGTATACTGGAAGGAGTAGTACGCTGGTATAATGAAGGATTAGTACATGAAATTTTAGATTACCTCATATTTTCGCTCAGCGAGTAAAAAAAAAAAATATATATTAGATTTGATAAAGTACATTTCTTCAAAGTATACATCATTAGTGCATTCAAATAAATGATGTGGACGACCAGCATCTCTGAAACTGGACACGTTGTCCCAAACGACTAGGTACACCTGATGATTTTAGTACTTTGAAGGGAGGTGATTGCAATGCAAAGTCAACAATTTATTAAAAAAAATCTATTTTCCGAATTTTTCCGTTGGCTCAATTTCTTGCTCAAATCATCAAATCCTCAATTTCTTGTTAAACTCAAAAATCGATTTCTTTTTTGAGATTTAAATTTTTTTAATTTGCGCCAAAACAGTCGACATTTTCTTTGAAGTACTCCAGTAAATTGTTCCAAAATATTCAAATTCATTTTTGCATGCGTAAACACGAGTTTTTCCTGCGGCAGATGAATAGTGTGAACAATTGAAGATGCCACTCCCTGCGATAGAAATTCATGAAAGAATTGTTTTGACTATAAGTCTAGATGATAAATTAAACCCACTTACAGTAAACTCTCGGTTATCCGCGGGGCGGATTATCCGCGAGTCAATTAACAATCAGGAACATGTATTTTCGCAGTAAAAAAAAATAAAAAAATAAAAATAAAAAAGTAAAATCTGTGACCTACTTCCCCCAATTAATTCTAATTTGAATACCGAAACTTTGATTCAAATTATGTTTTTCGCAATCACGAGTTGCGACAAGATCCTACTGATTAGAGTTATTGTTTCTAGAAACAGCTTCCCCCCCCCAAGCATGTCCCTCCTCCTGGGTGGTTACGTGTGTATAGTTGTGTGTGTAGGCTTACGTGTGTGCACGTAGGCGTGTGTATGTGTGTAAAGGCGTGCGCGCGTAGGGGAGTGTGTATGAGCATTCGTGTGTAGGACATGGACGCCACCGCCAGGCAAAAGTGGATTCCGGTGGACAGTGCTCAGGACCAGCCGCGCCGCCGCCGGTGAACGGTGGTGCTGCAGCCCTGGTCCAAGCTGAAAAAGGAACCGTAACGTCAAGGACAGTCAAATGAAAGCAATAAGCAATCGTGATTGCTCAAAAAGCAAATACCAATAACTGTTTTTTGACGAAAAATTGTAAATTTAAATTTATCGTAAATTTTTTGTTTTATTTATTTGTTTATTTTTTGGACTTTCTTCATCGGCATACATTTGTTCTTTATTGATGTTAAATTTTATTTTGTATAAAAATACAAAACTTTTAGTGTACTGTATTTATTTTCACTGTTTAAAGAAAGTGTTATTCATCAATACAGCCAAATATTTGAGGAAGGACAATTTTTACCTTAATTGTCCCTTATTATAACCTTTTTGCGGTTTATCCGCGATTTTTATTATTCGCTGCACTTGTGCCAGTCGATTCCGCGGATGATCGGAAGTTTACTGTATAGTGTTTATTCATTGGATTTCTAAAAATGTAATGACTTCCCTTCAAAGAATTAAGCAATTGATCATTTTTAATCTTACAGTCCAAATTTTTTTCTGAAAGTACACTGATGGTGTTAGTTTTTAAATGCTTGCGCATATTTTTCTTGATTAAATTTTTCAAATAGTCACGCACGGTCTACCTTAGGGGCTGACCGTTCATTATTGATGTCAAACATTTTAATCATATTTGACCTCCCTCCCCCTTTGTCACCAAGTGTCATACCTCACTTTACCCCCACCCCTTCCCTGTTACCTGTCACTCTATATTACGCTAGCAAAGCAGTGGCGTAGCAAAAGTGTTTGCCGCATGGGGAGGTTCCTCAATTCGGTCTAGGAAGATTGGGGTTACGCAGTTTGGGCGCCGTAAATTGGGAGCCGCATATTGGGCGCCGAGCATTTTGGGCGCCGGGAACTTTGGGCGCCGAGCATTTTGGGCGCCGGGAACTTTGGGCGCCGAGCACTTTGGGCGCCGGGAACTTTGGGCGCCGAGCACTTTGGGCGCCGAGCACTTTGGGCGCCGAGCATATTGTGCCCAGTATTCCCGGGGTCCAAAATGCTCGGCGCCCAATGTTCCCGGCGGCGAATTTTGAAACGCTCTCAGTGCTTACGTTACGGTAGCTATCGGTTAGTTAATCACGTGACAGCTAATGATCACGTGCTCCAATCAGGGACGTGTCGAGCCTCGCAACTTTGGGGGGGTGCAGAATTCTCAAATTGCCGACTCTAGAGACAAAATTTGCCGACTTCAGAAAATTTGATATATATATATATATATATATATATATATATATATATATATATATATATATATATATATATATATATATATATATATATAAACATAAACAGATTTCTTAACCAGGACAATTACAAAAATAACTGATCAAAATTTAGCTTTACAGCACAGTTCAATAGGCGCCATAGGCAGCAGTTTGATACTGGTAGTAAATATATTATTATTAATAGAAAATTTGGTTCAAATTTTCAGTCCTCAAATTTTCCATTACTAATTATATATCAACAGATCCTTTTTTAAAAGTTTTTTCGGTTTAATATTCTTTTGTCACTATGTGTAACCTTTTCACTGATACATGGGTAGCTCCGTTTTTTAATGTTGTTTCCAACTTAGTAAGGGGTATCAGGAGGGTAAGGCAAGGAGCCCTTTAGGTGGGGTAGATAATATCTCCAATTTTAAGAGATCTTAGAGTCTCTCCCCCGGGAATCAAAATTGGGAAAAAAATTAGGATCAATAAAAAAAAATGCTTATGGTTCTACAAATCGTTGACATTAATTAACTGAGAGGAAGAACGAAGGTGGAGAAAAGATAATGCATTTCACTTGCTCACATCGGTTTCTCAGTACAGCTAGTTTTTGATCATCCCCTTCACCTTCCGACTAGAGCTGCAGACACTCTTGAATAATTTTCAGAAGTTGGTGACGCATATAACGTCTCATCACATCACGAACTCCTTCAATATCAGATTTACTACCCGTTTCCGATGATAATGATGAAGACGAAGAAGAAATAATCGAGGGTGTCTCCACAGCTGATCAAGCCGTTTTAAGCAAAAAAACTATAAAACCATTTTTATTTCAATATCAAATAAGAGGCAAATTTGTAAAAAATGTTAGCACAAACCGTGCTATAAATGAAACTGTATCTAAAAAAGCGAAGATTACACGCATATATATATATATATATATATATATATATATATATATATATATATATATATATATATATATATATATATATATATATATATATATATATATATAAATAAATTATGAAGGTATTCAGAAACACCTAAAATAAATGTAACGCATGCACAATAAATAAGCCTTAGAAAAGTTTGTTTCTGGAAATGATAAAATTCTTTATTTTACAAAAATTAGATTTACTGAATAAATAATAATGAATAAGTACCATGTATCAATATTATACATCAGAAATAGCTTTTAATTTACTTTTACTCTACGGAGCTTTAACTGTGACCATTTAGTCACAATATCGTGAGTGTCAATTTTGTCCACTATGTCTTTCGCAGTAAAGAGAAGCATTAAAGAATCTAAGCGGTCGTCACCCATATTTGTCCGAAGATTGTTAAAAACCAACTTCAACTTACTAAATGATCTTTCGCAAGATGCTGAAGACAATGGTGAAGTTAATATCAGGCGACAAATTTTGTAGGCACTGGGTAAAACATTTCTCAGTTTAAACGCCATTTTAGATATGTCTACAAAACTTAGACAACTTTCACTTGCATCCAAAAGCATTTGCAATTCTACATGCAAACATTCTATGTCTTTTGGAAATAATTCTGGATATGATTCTACTATGGATGTTATTGCTTCAATGGAACAGTTATTTCTGTGTAGTGGAATGGTAAAAATTTTCTGGAATGGCTCAAATATTGACAGGGTATTCTTTAAATTATCTTGAATGCATGATGTGAAAACATTTAGAACAACTTTAAATTCTTTCCGATAATATGTCATCAAATCAAAACTGGTATTGGTTTCTGGATTGTTGTCAAGTTTTCTTGGTGCGTGGCGCAATCTGTGGTTTTTTAAGTATTCGTCTTCTGGGCTAGTTTTGAGATTCTTTGCAAAGCAAAGCGAACTTTTAATCAATGAATTAATTTCTTCGTCGTTATTAATTTCTTCAAAAGATTTCATCGTACCTTGAATAAGCTGCATAGCATCAACAATGTTTAGTTCGGCCTTTTCCAAAGACTCTGTTAAATGTTTAATTTTAAATAAAATATTTTTCGTGAAAAAAAGAGAGCAAATAAAGTCAAAATCCAGCATTTTTTTGTGTAGCCCAGAAGCTGCCGCACGTGATTTGCTATCAAAATCATTGAAATTTAACTTAATGAGCTCTAACACCCTCACGATGCTTTCATAGGAAATCCATACTGCCTTCACGGATTCCGCCCTAGCAGTCCACCGTGTTTTAGAGAGGTTCTTAAGTTCTAAAGAATTTTCAATCGTTTTCAGTTCCTCCCGTAAGTTTTGAAGACGTTTAGAACTTCCAGAAAAAAACACATACAACGCTTCTAAAACATCGAAATACCCACGGATTAAACAACTAGCGTTGCATGCTGTCTCAACAAATATGTTCATCCTATGGGCTTGGCAGGGAATGTAAAGAATTGTTTTTTCACACTTTTCTGAGAACTTTTTTTGCGTACCCTTGTACTCCCCGGACATATTTCTTGCGAAATCGTACGATTGAAATACAATTTTGCTTGAAGAAATTCCAAGGGAGTTAAGAGAGGAAAATATTTTTTCGGCTAACTCTTCTCCTGTTTTCTTTGTAAGTACAATATCTAGCTTCAAGAGTCTCTCAATAGGTATAGGACCTTCACTGGTTTCAATAATGTATCTTATATTTATGGCCAGTCGATCTTGATGCAAAGAGTCTGGTGTCGTGTCAGCCATGATAGAATAAAATTCTACTTCATCAACTTCTTTTAAAATAAACTCTCGTATTTTCGTCCCTAATAAATCTATAAATTCATTTTGTGACACGTTACTTAGATATGTAACGTGATGAGGTCTCTGGCTTGTTTCATCTAACCATTTTTTCATAGTAGCGCAATGTCGTGAAAGCAAGTTCACAACTTGCTTAAAATTTCCACCATCTTTTTCTTCCAAACTTTCCTGTCCTCGGAACGCTAAACCTTGCCTTCCTAATGTTTTGGCAACATCAATTAAAATTTGAATGACTTTCATGTGATAATGTTTTTCTTGCTCTTCTTTAATATGTTTTTCTCTTATCGATTTATCAAGCAAGACATCAATATGAGATCCTCCGGAAATGAAATGACATAGATCACTCATAGCAGCTTGGTGCGATTCTGAAGTAAAGTGCAAAAGCAATTTCCCTCTCTTAGTGGTGCCACGGCTCTTCATCTTGTGCCACTGACGTACACCTACAGATACCCATTCTGCGTTCGCGTTCGATCTGCCAGCTCCTGTGTGAAACAAGCTGCAAGCGAAACAAAATGCTGCATCTTTAAATGGACTATATTCTAACAAAGGAAATTCAGTGTACCATGCTGGGTTAAAGTGACATTGTTTCTTCTTTGGTATGTCAGTGTTAATGGGATAGGAATTTAACTTTGGTTGAAAGGGTCCAAGGGAATTCAAATAGTACCGCTCGTTGCTACTCATTACCCTTTTCCTCTTTCCAGGATCATGTTCTATCAATGTGTCATTTCCAACCTGTAAATTGACATCACTATTCCAGAAATTTTTATCTTCTTTCTGGGCATATTCCAACAACTCACCACTTTCATTATGAATTTTTGCTAAGCAGTCGATCATTTCACTGAAAAATATTTTTGGGTTTGGAATTGCATCTTTCTTCACTTGATTTATAAGTTCCTCAACAATCTTAAAATTTGTCAAAAATTCGGTGACTTGACCAGCTAAATTTATCCAGGAATATTCAGGTTCAGAGTCATGACATTGTGTTTCTGGGGGTGGGGGTGGCGATGATGACGGAGGTAATGACGATGGTGATAGTGGTGATGAGGGGGGTGGTGATGGTGGTGGGGGTGGCAATGATGGTGACGGTGGCGATGATGATGATGGTGGTGGTGGTGATGATGATGATGATGATAGTGGTGGCGGCGGCGATGGTGGAGGTGGTGATGTCGATGATGGTGATGATAGTGGTAGTGACTGTAACAGTATTGGAGGCAATTGCTCTTTTATGGCTAATGGCGCCGAATGATCTTCTGCAGGTTCGTCGATAACGGATAAATTATCTGAAGGTGTCGTATTTACTACTGGTTTTTGATGTATGAAGGAGCTCGTAGGAATTAGTGGAGAAGAAATTGAATTTTGTTTTCTTCTCTTAGAGGCCTCAAATGGGTTCGCAAAGCTGTCTGCATGTTTAACTTGAACATGTTTTCCATTATGTTTTGCTTTCTCATGACGATATTTGTAATCATTGTCAAACTGAATCCCACATTCCAAACATTCTAACTTGAATCTTTTCCGTGGTTGTGACATGGTGATTAAAATCTACGAGTAAGAAACATATATTGTAAAAATCATACATAAAACAAAAATAGTTTTTTTGGAAAAAGCTGTAGTTATAAAATAAACTAATGAGTGAGAAGTACTTAATAATTCAGTGTTGCTGGCATGTTAAACATTACCTTCTTCAAATGTAAATTATCGTAAAAAGTTCCGAAGTTACTCAAAATATATTTGGTTTTAAAGCAATTTCAGAATATTGGTCCACATGTAAAATATAAAGAGCGTCTGTGTAAGATAATTTTGTGCAGAACAAGTAAATGCAAAACGCTTGGACAGTGCAGATGCATTCAAGGTAAGAGGCAGATAAAGTATGAAACTAATTCAAAGCAGGCCGGCAGCGCTGAAAGGTATCATGAGACCATCACAGATTTACAAATCTTTTTTAAAATCTACAGTAGTTACAGTTAATGAAGAAAAAATCCCAAAAAGGATGTTGTAAGAAAACGTTTTTCTCAAGTTGCAAACTATTAAAATTCTGCACAAAATCGACCATTTCGAAAAAAAAAAAGAAAAGAGAGAGAGCAAAACACTCGATTAGAAATGAACACGGTTTTAAAAGTATTTATCTATTCGAATAAATCCAATTTCTATAAATAAAGAAGGACTAACATATCATTTTGAAATTATTAATAGAGTAAGAAAAATATTGTGATACAAAACTGCATTTTTACCGATTTTATGAATTTTGTCCTTATGAAGAAAAAAAGCATTTTTTACTAAAAGAGATGAAAATCCTTAGCATATTTTTTTGTAATCCTCAGATGCATACAGGCTTTTTGAAAAATTTGTTAAGTTAAAAATTTTTTAAGTGAGATTATTCCGAAAGCTCATCCAAAATTCTATAAATAGGCTCATTTGAATCACCTTTGACTCGTGCAAATGGATATCCACCAAATCCTGTGATTTTGTATATAGATGTTTTATGATTTTTTTGTAAGTGAACTTATCGCCCATGACGTGCACGTAAAATTAAAATTTATTCTAATAATTTAATTCTTTAAAAGCATTGACGAACATTTGAAAGTGACCTGTTGTACTCTTTTCCTCAGTTACAACCTAAAATTAGAAAACTTGTCAAGACAAACAGTGGCAGCCCTTCCCTGGACTGGAGTTAGTTACATGTCAACTTCATCTAGATCCTACGTTACTTCAGAGCCGTTCGTTATAAATATCTTTTTGGTTTTTTGATTCAATGATTTCATATACTCTAATAATAATACAGTAAAACCCTGTCTACAACGATACTGTTGGGACCTAAAGTGGTGAATGAGAGCTTAGAGTTCTAATCAAAAAGCGATCTAGATGGTTACTTTGTAGTTCCAGGGAGTGGTGAACGATAGATATTACTTATTGAATGATGTAAATCTTCATATTTTCAATTTCAACTTTACCATATTTTCTTTTGAACTTTTTTGAAGAAAAGAAGCATAGTTTACCTTAGTTATTAAAAATTGGTATGATAAAATAAAGTGTTGACTTCACGGAATGTACATGTATACATCACCAAGTGTATAGTATTTTTAAAAAAAAATGTCAAACGGATCGTAAAACTGTCTGACGTGGGCCTGTGTTCAGGAGACCCCAAAGCACCTTCAGCCTTGAAATTTCGTACAAAATTACTTCGAGCCCCAGAGGTACACCTCTCTTTTTTTTTAAATTTCAAACTAGCTTTTTGTAATTAATTTTTTAAGCCCAAATTTTACATAAGTTGCCTTTGAAGAGATGAAAAGTTTCTTGCACCTATGAATGTCTATTTCATTTAAAAGAACTTTTTTTCTGCATCAAAGGTATCTTGTTCCAATTTTTTCAATTAGTTAGAATAACAGATATAAGGGTTTGTAATTTAATGAAAGTCCTATGCTCTACTCAATTGAAGCCCGGAGCTAAGCAGCGAACTATTTCTAGAGACCACGAGTTTGAAAACGACTTTTCAAACTTAAAAAACGGCCGTTTTCCTATGTAAAAGATGCCCTTGAAATGGGAAATTTCGTACATGTCAGTTTGTACTGAATGGGATTTTTTATTCTTCTGCATAGAACAAATTGTTGTTTTAAACATAATACTGAACCAGCATCCAACACATCTAGGGTTCTCAACTTTTCACATTCCCCCTTTGATCACTAATGTGAGATCACCCCCACCCCTGGGATGTGGTAAATACAAGTAGTACAATCAGAAAATCGCAGTTTGAAACTGAAGCTCAATAGAATAACTGAAGCACTGAAGCTACTAGTAGTAATTACATGAAAATACAAATAAGTTTGTACACAAAATTTAATATTGCGGCACATCACACTTTTGTAAACGTATCAATGTAACAACACATGAAAGAAATGAATTACATACATATTAACTTGAGATAATCTAGGATCCAAGTGATTCTAGATTATCTCAGAAGTTTCACACCACACAACAGATACAGAAGTTTCAGCTCAGAACATCAATGGGAAGGCTCAGCCACTACTTTGTTTTTTAACATTAGGTTGTAACTGTGGCAAAGCACTCCTCAAGTTACTTGTAATGCCTTACTCAATACTTTGGTTTCTCTTTATGTTTGTTTTTGCTGAAATTTAGATTCAAAGAGATATGTGAATGAAATCTATACTACATGACCTAAAAAAACGATAATGAGAATATTTAAAATAAGACCACAAAAATGTGACCGAGAAAATTATAATTGAACTCTCTCCGTGTTCTCTCTCTCTCTCTCTCTCTCTTTTAAAATTCAGGCCTCTCTTAAAATTCTACGAGCGCAGCGAGCTCGGAACGTGAAGTGATCCGAGTGAAACTGATGCAGGTTGGTCAATTTATCAAGTCACAATAGTTTTCGAAAAGTCAAATTAAATACAGCATTCAGAAAATGTATAAGAATAAAATTTAAAGTTATTGAAAAAAACTCGAAATGCAATTCCCTTCCCGTTGCAAAGCTACACAGGTGTTCTCTTCACTTCAACGGCTGAGTAAAAAATTAAAAACAAATTAAATAAGTTAAATACGCTGCTCTTAACTCAAAACCTCATGAAAATATTAATATTGAGTACGAGTACGATTTAATGAATTATACATCATGTGATTCACAATATGTACATTATGATTATGAAACAGTGCATAAATTATCCTACAGCTTATTGGCTTTGTTTCGCGTTAACATTACTTCAACAAGAGAGTCAGATGTTTTAAAATGTCAAACTACAGTAGACCCTCGTTTTACGCGGAGGTTACGTTCCTAATTTCGTGTTCTGTTTATGAAGAGGAGCTGGCTATGATAGTCTTTCGGCAGCCATCAAGAATTTTTCCCTGTAATTCTTTGCAGAGCATTAACGCATCCATGATCACTTGCGTCATTTCCATGATAGAATCTTCCTTCACTAAAAATTCAGAAAGATCATTTCTATTGTCTAGGAATGGCTCAAAATTTTCAATATGACCGTTTTTAGTTGTGCGTCAACGACGTCGGTATCCTCGTTGGTTTTAGTCTCTTTTCTCACTCATAAAAGCTTTTCTTCCATTGAATTCTGAACTGTGTGAGTTTAATAACTTTACTTTTGGAAAGAGCTCTGGAACCAATCGCATATTTGTCTCCAATGGCCCGAGCTCGATTATTAGCACGCCAAAATACAGTTGATTACGCGTAATCTGCAATCTTTAGAAGTTTTGATTTTGAAAGTGGGGAAAATTTTATCTGTTTGCATTGCCGCATCCGCGTAAAACCGAAAGTCATCCGTGTAAAATAAAATACAGGTGTCAAATCTTAAACCGCGTATAATCGACACCGCGTAAAACGAGGGTCTACTGTAATTATAAAACTTCAAAAATTGCTATTGAAACTTAGTTTTGTATTTTTTTCATCTGAGTAGAAAATTCTTTTAAGTCGTTTCATGTCAAATCAACCAAAAATTAAAATTAAAGAACAGGAAAAAAAAAAATCATTCTCAACTTGAACATTTCAGATTTTCATAAAATTTTCAAAACTTTTACTCATTTACATCTTACATTTAGGCAAATTTTTTAAAAAAACTTAAAAAGTACAATCTTAAAAACTTAATGAATACATCCAAAAATTTCAGAGTTGGACCTTGAAAGGCCGATCCCTTCATGGTACAATTCTGAAAATCTTTGTATGTATTCATTAAAATACATTGAAAATCATATTCGTTTTTCTAGAAAAATGAATCGTATTCTCTAAACTCATATTCGTCTAGAAAAATTCTTTTATTTAGAAATTTAGAGGAAAAGAATTTTTTTTTTTCGAAAATTATTCTGTTAGTTATGCACAAAATTAGAGTGTATGCAATTCTCTCTAAAGGGGGCTATTATACTACTTTGGTGCTCCCCTAAAACTTGAGTTTTAGCAAATATTTTCCCACATTATTTGCTGTACCTACTGATAAATTTATGGTTCCACTCTGAAAATTTTGGAATGTGTTCATTGAAATACATCAAAAATCATAATTTTTCAAATGTTTTTAAGAACACTGCGTTTTAATTTCTGAATTTTGTTTGATAAATTTGCTTGTCATGAGGGCTTTCTATAACTATATTATTTATTTATCCATGTATTTGTTTCACTTCACATTTCACGCGAAGAAAACCTTAATTGGAAAATATTTAGTACATTTTTGTTTCAGGAAAGCAAATTAAATATTTATATTTATAATAATATTCACTTTAGTTGCTTGTATAGAAACTGATTTATACATATTGTGGTTCTTTCAACAACCTGACTGAATTAATTTATTTAAATAATACATAAAGATTGCTGGTCTGCAAGCATAATAAAATAAAGAAATTGCGTCGGATCGATTTCTTTTCATAGAAACTTCGCCATTTCTTTTTTCATAAAGTTAATGCATCACAGAATTTTGTTTTCGATACACCCTCTTATATTTTAGTCAAAACCAATTGTAAAAAAAACGTTTCATTTACTTTGAACAACGGCAACCCGTGCCGACTTGCGCCTGAAAGTGAGAACCAACACTGTGTTTGTGTACTAGACCGAATCGAAAAAAAAATTTTTTTTTTTGGAAGTTCGAAACTTCATATTGCTAAAACGTTGCTCTTATAGCCCCACATGTACCACAAAAATATCTATCCAAGTCAAAAAATATTAAGGTGTCCTGCAGAAGGCCTAAAATTTACTTTCAAAAAATTGACTTGTTTCTATACATATATATATATATATGTATATATATATTTTAATGTAAGGTAAATTTTAAGAAGTTATCAAGCTGAAAAATATGTATAGTGGAGTTGATAATCAGCGTTAAATAGAATTTTTTGCTCTCTTGCAATATTTTAGTCTCCCACATTGTACTTAAAATATGGATTTTTTTCAACTTTAAGTTAAATTTTTTCTTTTTAATGTATCATTTATGTAATTTTTTAAAAAGTAAATCGAAAAAAATCCATTTTTTTTTTTGAAGAAAATTATAAATTTTAGGCCTCCTGCGAGACATCTAACTTTTTTTGGATTTTGATAAATACTTTTATGGTACATGTGGGGCTACAAGGACAACTTTTTATAAACATGAAGTTTCGAACTTACAACAAAAATATTTTTTGGATTTGGTGTAG
Organism: Uloborus diversus; assembly: GCF_026930045.1. Classification (NCBI taxonomy): domain Eukaryota; kingdom Metazoa; phylum Arthropoda; class Arachnida; order Araneae; family Uloboridae; genus Uloborus; species Uloborus diversus. The sequence continues at coordinate 103,954,558 of NC_072739.1, forward strand.
TACACAGTGCTGTTCACACTTTCAGGCGCAAGTCGGCACGGGCTGCACGTTGTTCAATTTAAATGAAACTTATTTTATCATTCGGTAATATTTGGAGTTTCGTTCGATAAATTGAAAATTTCCCCCTTCCAAAAATTTAAGATCTGGGCACCCCTTCAAGTAATATATAAATATTTGAATGCATTACAATTTTAAAAAATAAATAATTATTAAAACGCATTTAACTTACCTCAAAAGAAAAATGAACTCATTGTTGATTTTCAGGCGTACTTACACACACGATTAGAAATAGATGAAGTACAATCAGGAGTCGGAATAAAAACAATATGTATAACGAAAAGGAAATGAATGACTAGTTCTTAGTCTGGAAAGAAACCACGGACCTTCCAAAAGTATCTGTAATTGGTTGAAATCGTCTGCAAACAAACTGGTACGGAAAAAATAAAGAAAAAGAAAAAGTAAATAAATAAGAGAAAGAAAACCCGATGAAAAAAAGAGCAGGAATGCTTTCTTGTTTATGTGCTGTGCTGTACTAATGGCGCCTTTTCCTATTTCATATGAAAAGAAGAAACAAAAGTGAACTTTTCCCAGACAGCTTCAAAAGACAGTCATAAAGCCCCTCCCGCACACCCCTTCCCCTTGTGCTATAAAGATCCCTATCAGAATCCAAGAGAAAACATCAGTTTCGAAGAAGGAGGAGTACATGTCCTAAAGGCTTCAAGTTGGACGAGTCGGACCGACAGACCCCACAGAGGTATTGTCAACAACATAACGCAATAGTTCGCAGTGAAAAGTGAGACCATTCGAAGACCCTGCAGCTGGATGGTCAAACACAGACATCTTGCTTCTACCGCTTCCTGTTGGGGTTCAATTCTTGATGCGAGCCCAGCTTTGTTAAACGTTCGTTAAGCTGAGCATTTTACTGCTTCTTTATACTCTGCTCTCTCTCGTGTACAAAAAAACGATTTGAGCGAAATCTAATCGATGCCGACTCGTTCCATTTTAGAAAACTGCAATTCATTTTTTTTTCTACTTTTTAAAATTTGATGTGCCGCCTGAGATGTCATGTTAAGCTACTTCTTCCAAATTGCCGACTGATTTGTTAAAAATGCCGACTAGGGAAAAATTCTGGGGGGGTGTCTCACCCCACTCACCCCCCCCCCCCCCCTCGCCACGTCCCTGGCTCCAATCAACTGCTTAGAATGGTTACCGGTTGATCATAGAACGCTGCGGTTAGTAACCGGTCGACCGGTGAGGCTTGTCGAACGCAAGGAATGCTTGCGTTTGACCGATTGTCCGTTGGTAACCGATTGATGATAGAACGCAGCGGTTAGCAACCGGTTACTCAGTGGTCGACTGGTTAGGATCGCCGAACAAAACCAATTACAGTACATTGGCGAAATGAGAAATAAAAACGAGCGCGTTCTATTAAACAGCATGGTCTGGATACATTAAAGCAACCCCGAGTAAAATGTAAACAGAGCCGCCCCTTTAAATTGTAAGGTAGAAATTGCAATGCGAAATATTGCTGTTTAAAGTTTTAGTTCGTTTTAATTTCACGATTTAATGTTTTTGTGTTGTGAAATATTTCCGTTTTCGTAGGGTTTCTTCTGAATCTTAATTTACGTCTGTATTGTTGTTATGTTTGGAAAATTCCGCTTGCTGTAAACATTCGCAATAAACTCACATTGAAAGAGACGCAGAACAGATTTTAACATGGTAGATAATACATGCTGTTTCAAAATGAGTTTCTTTGACTGTTGATTTTTTTTTATATTCTTGAGAATAGTAACTGAAATACAATTTGAGTGCGCTTCTCTTATGTTGTTGATGTTTTAATTTATTGGTTTTCTCTGAACAATATGTTGAAGATTTTGGTTATTTCATAAAGTTTTTTAACAATAAAAATGTCGTGAGAAAATCTGTAAAAAATACTACCATTTCATGATCTAAGAAATACATTTTATCTCAGGAAAGAATATAATCCTTTTCATTTAATTTAATTTCACCTTCATCTGTCTCAGTTTTTAGTTTTATAAAAAGAAAATAAAAAGGGGGAAAAGATGGGTGGGAAGATGTTGAGTCACTACTCCTATGCTCTGTGGGGCTCGTGAGAATTTGAGCGACCAGTGTCAGCCTTTGCACACTCCCCCCCCCCCCATTTCCTAGAAAAAATTAAAATGACACGTTTGGCTACCACCAACTACTCGCAATCAGTAGTCCCCAGACAACCACAAATATCTGTTAGACATCCAAAAAGATCCACCACATATCGAGCTATCTGCTGGATGTTTTAGTTATCTGGCAGACATCCAAGAATATCCAAGTCATGGATTTGGAGTTTCTAATATCTACTAGATATCCAGACTGTTACATGTTTTAGATATGGATGTTCGGATATCCACTGGACATCTGGGAATATCCAAATCGTGGATTTGGATCTTTTCCACATCTGTGAGATATCCAGACTTTTACATGTTTCAGATATAGATATTTGGATATCCTGTAGATAACTATTCGATAACCTTCATGTTACATAGCAAATGTCTAGGATATATCTTTTTCAAGATATCTCTTAGATATTTGACTTATAGATATTGTAGGGTTTATTTACATTCAGACATCTGCGTGAAATTGTTTTATTTTCCATGTTTTAGTTAAAAAACAATATTTTTTATTGCATTGAAATGTGTGGCATAGTGTTAATTAACTGTAACTTAAACGCTTGAGGCCTCGTGCTCTCCACATTTTACAAAACGTGGTTAATCAGTCCGAATCGAGCAGCCACGCTACTTCTCTGGCTTCTTGTGTTCTGTTTTGAACGCAAACGATCGCTGTGCTCGATACTTTGAGTTTGTATTATATATTAATTTGTATTAGTTTATTTCTTCATGTTATCGTGCATATATTTTTGATATACGTTGGTTTAATTTGCATTTTAATTATTTTGAATTTTAGCTGTGATTTTATGCTTTGCTTTGCTTAATAATTCGTATTAATAAAATTTGTAGGTGAACAATTATTTAGCATCATTTCTTTTCAATCGTTATAATATGTTTTTGACATAACTATGTTCTTTTTTTTAGCAAAACTAACATAATGGTTGAAATTTTTTTTAGCATAAACTTGTTTATTTTTGTATCATAACTAGCTAACTTCATGCGCCATGCGAAGGCAAGGCATAATTCAAAGATGGCTGGTCAAAGATCAGCTGTAGATACTAGTCTTCCCAATCTATTATTTTTTTTTTTATGTACAGTACTTGTTTATGTGTATGTAAATAAAGATCTTTGAGCTATTTCTGTCGGTTTCTCTAAATTTTTAATAAAAGGATTCATTTCACTAAAATATTTGTCATAAGATATAATTTTTATGTATTATAAAATTGTTATACGATATAATTTTTCAGCTTCTCAAAAAGTAGAATGAAGTCAAGATTACAGTTCCAAACACAATGTACATAATTTGATTATACAGGGTTAGAGAAACCTGAAAAAGCAGGGGGAGTACAGGAAATTCAAAAGTCCTGGAAATTTTAATAATCTTTTTACAACTCTGGAAAATGCAGGGAATTTTTATTAAATTGAAGTTGCAAAAACCAATGGCCAAATATGTAAACTTCCAAAAAGGAAAATAATAATTGAAAAAAGAGTTATCTCGAGAACAAAATAAAATTAAGAGATAGTAATTTTTACTTTGAAGTTTTTTTTTTTTTTTTTTTAATTTTGCTTCAGTACGTTTTTAACTGTCTAGCATAAAAGCAAACATTGTTTATGCTTTGTTTGACATAAATCTTGAATTTTATGCTAAAAGACCTTTTTTATTTAAAAATTAAACATTACCTAAATTCAGTCACAATGCTATTATTTCAGTTATGATTACTTTTTCTTTATATTATTGGAGGAGAAATGAGGGAAAACTCATCCTTTGTATGAAAGAAAAAAAAAAGGAAATCTGTAAGTAATTACTACAAAGTTTGTAAGACAGGTATAAAAACTCAATTTTTTGTATTAATAAATAAGTTATTTATAAATAACTATCAATAATACGGCTGTTATACTGCATTGAGCTTGTAAAATTGTATATATTTATAAATAACTTATTCATAAGTTTAAAAAAATTTCGATTTCTAAAGCCCTAAATCTTTACAACTTCATACTATTTGAACAATAAGACATCGTTTATAACATTGTAGAAATTAAAAATATTCGTAAGAATATACAGCGAAAGGCATGTTACTAATTTAAGATAAATAAATACCTTTGTGCTGAATAGTAAAGTCTAAACAAACAACGTAAGTAGAAGCACAAATTTGTAAATTACCGCAGACACGTGTTTCGGCGTTACAGGGAACGCCTTTTTCAATGCAAAAAATAATGAGCTTATGGATGAAAAGACATCCGACAAAAGCCAAGAGCAGATAAGCATGCAGCTTAAAAGATAAAAACAGCGGATTAGCCAAACACCAATGACAAAGTTATAAACCGATAACGAACCAATAGGAATGCAAGCAAAGGCCAGGAGCTTTCCCTTAGGTACGAACCCAGAAAGAAAGAATTCAATTGGACAAGGATTAAGCCGAAGCTTAAACAAAAAGAAAAGAAATTGTCAGTAACCGTGAACCGCAAGAAAGGAAAAGCAGAATGGAAAACCATGAAATAAGGTAAACAAAAACAAAAATTTTCGAAAAAAGGAAAAATAAAGATAAATAGAAGAAAATTGGGGGGGGGGGGTGTCAATCAAGACAAAAAGGTAAAAATAAACAAAGGAAGATAGATAAAAATGAGTGGGAAAAAAGGGGGGTATTAAAGATATGGGAGCCAAATGTTAGAAAAATATGGAACTGAACTAAGATCGTTAACTAAGTTAGAACTGTTCCTCAAAATATGAAACGATTCCCAAAAGTCAAGATCTGATGAATTGGGGCATTTTTGGATAATCTGATAAGAGTTAAAATCAAAAGAGTGATTCGAATCCCAACAATGTTGAGCAATACTAGACTTGTTTAATTGTTGTTTTTTCACATAATTTTGATGCTCTTTCAAGCGAATTTTTAAAGCACGCCGAGTCTGTCCAATATAGGCAAGCTTACAACTACAATTAATTCTATAAATTCCACAACAATTAAGAGGATGAATAGGATCTTTAAGAGAAGAGAATGAAAGTTTATTAATAGGAGAGAACACCACCTGGAATCGGAAACGTTTTAGAATCTTAGCAACCTGATAGCTTACAGATGGAAAGAATGGCAAAACAACCAAATTCTTTTTGATGAAGGTTCGGTTTTGAAATGTAATTTACCACGTTCTGTAAAAATTGACAAAGTAATCTTTCGGTCGAAATTGGCTTTACTCAGAGCTTCGATCCAGGAAACTAGGAAACATTTATCGTTTATTGAACGTGAACTTTATGATTTACATCTTTCGGTTTCTAATTCCATTCCCAACTTTAACATTATTGACAGAAATTCTTGGTCTAGAACCCTTCGTTCCTCTGATAAACATCAAATTGTTTTGAAAAAGAAATTAGCTATGCTTTGTAAATCTTCTCATGTCGTTCCTCTTGATAATTTACCTGTTGTTAATAAGAATGTTGTTGTTAATCTTTCTAGCGTTCCATTAAGTAATTCTCAAATTGAGGCTCTAAAATGTAATGATAATTTTGCTGTGAGTGTTAATCCTTCTTTTTCAAAGCTTATTGCTCCTGTTGAGAAAGCTTTTAAATTTAGTGCCTTAACTTCCTCTCAAAAAGATTCGATTCGGCATCTTATAGCTTCTAATATTGACTTTAACTCGAAAATTTCTAAACCTGTATTTGCTAATACTGTTAGCCGTTCTGTTAAAGACTTAGTTTCGAATTCTGATCTGGTTGTTACCAAAGCTGACAAGGGTGGCCAAATTGTTGTTCTTGACAAATCATCTTATGTTGATAAAACTAATGATTTGATTTCTTCTGGACCATATGCTGAAATTTCTAAAGATCCTAGTGATAAAGAGTTAAAAACTATTGCATCTGCTGTCAAGTCTGTTAAGTCTATTCCTTCAAATGTTAAACGCTCTGTTGTTCCATCTATTGCTAATTGTGCTAGATTTTATGCTTTACCTAAGGTGCATAAAGCTGGTATTCCTTTCAGGCCGATTGTTTCCAATATTGGTACGGCTTCGTACAAACTTGCAAAATATTTAGTCTCTGTGTTTTCTCCCCTTAGGAGTCACAATTTATTTACTATTAAAAATTCTGTTGCGTTTGTTAAAAAAATTCATAGTTTCGTTCCAAATAATTCTTTTATGGCTTCTTTTGATGTGAACTCTTTATTTACGAACGTTCTTGTCGAGGGTTCATTGTTATGCCTTCGTAGAAGACTTTCTGAATTTCATTTCACTAATACGGAAATTGAGGATTTAATTTTCCTTACCCGTACTTGTCTTAAGCAATGTTCTTTTGTTTTTAATGGGAATTTTTATATTATGTTAGATGGTCTGGCTATGGGTAACCCACTTAGCCCCATTCTTAGTGATATTTACATGCATTATTTTGAGGTTAAGCTGTTCCAAAAACTGCAGTTCCAATTTTATGTTCGGTATGTTGATGATTGTTTTGTTCTAATGAACCAGAATCAGTTTGAGAGTGATGAGGTTTTATCTATTGTAAACTCCATTGATCCTCATATTCAATTTTCTTGTGAGAAAGAACGGAATAATTGCATTTCATTTCTTGATGTACTTGTTTCTCGTACTGAAATTGGTTTTGAAACTACTGTTTATCGCAAACCTTTTGCTGTCTCTTTACCTCCTCATAGACTATCGTCTCATCCTCCAAATCAAAAATATTCTGCTTTCAATTCTTTTGTTTATCGCGCAATTAATATTTGTTCTTCGTCGGAACTTCTTAAAGTGGAACTTAATTATCTTAAAGCTGTGGCAATTGATAGAGACTATCCGCCAACTTTGATTGATTCCATTTATAAAAAACTTTCAAATAAATCCCAAACTAATGTTCTTAACCGAACCTTCATCAAAAAGAATTTGGTTGTTTTGCCATTCTTTCCATCTGTAAGCTATCAGGTTGCTAAGATTCTAAAACGTTTCCAATTCCAGGTGGTGTTCTCTCCTATTAATAAACTTTCATTCTCTTCTCTTAAAGATCCTATTCATCCTCTTAATTGTTGTGGAATTTATAGAATTAATTGTAGTTGTAAGCTTGCCTATATTGGACAGACTCGGCGTGCTTTAAAAATTCGCTTGAAAGAGCATCAAAATTATGTGAAAAAACAACAATTAAACAAGTCTAGTATTGCTCAACATTGTTGGGATTCGAATCACTCTTTTGATTTTAACTCTTATCAGATTATCCAAAAATGCCCCAATTCATCAGATCTTGACTTTTGGGAATCGTTTCATATTTTGAGGAACAGTTCTAACTTAGTTAACGATCTTAGTTCAGTTCCATATTTTTCTAACATTTGGCTCCCATATCTTTAATACCCCCCTTTTTTCCCACTCATTTTTATCTATCTTCCTTTGTTTATTTTTACCTTTTTGTCTTGATTGACACCCCCCCCCCCCAATTTTCTTCTATTTATCTTTATTTTTCCTTTTTTCGAAATTTTTTGTTTTTGTTTACCTTATTTCATGGTTTTCCATTCTGCTTTTCCTTTCTTGCGGTTCACGGTTACTGACAATTTCTTTTCTTTTTGTTTAAGCTTCGGCTTAATCCTTGTCCAATTGAATTCTTTCTTTCTGGGTTCGTACCTAAGGGAAAGCTCCTGGCCTTTGCTTGCATTCCTATTGGTTCGTTATCGGTTTATAACTTTGTCATTGGTGTTTGGCTAATCCGCTGTTTTTATCTTTTAAGCTGCATGCTTATCTGCTCTTGGCTTTTGTCGGATGTCTTTTCATCCATAAGCTCATTATTTTTTGCATTGAAAAAGGCGTTCCCTGTAACGCCGAAACACGTGTCTGCGGTAATTTACAAATTTGTGCTTCTACTTACGTTGTTTGTTCTGACTTTACTATTCAGCACAAAGGTATTTATTTATCTTATTATTTTGGCTTAAACGGGCCTTACGTTTTCATTTTCCGTCTTTTATGCAATTTGTGTTTTTGTTTTTGTTTTCGGAATTTTTGTCTATTGTTGTATTTTGATCGTGACTTTTTACTTCTTGTTTCTTATTCATTCCGTTAGTGTTTGATTTTGTTTATTTTCATTTGTTTTGGTTTTGCTTTTGATTATGTCTCAAATCAATAGGTTTGCCAATCTTCGGATTATGAAATTTCGTTTTTTGAACCATTTAAAATTTCTTCAAGAGTGTAGGCGCAAGAAAATTATTCCGAAGTTTATTTCTTTGAAATGTAATTTACCACGTTCTGTAAAAATTGACAAAGTAATCTTTCGGTCGAAATTGGCTTTACTCAGAGCTTCGATCCAGGAAACTAGGAAACATTTATCGTTTATTGAACGTGAACTTTATGATTTACATCTTTCGGTTTCTAATTCCATTCCCAACTTTAACATTATTGACAGAAATTCTTGGTCTAGAACCCTTCGTTCCTCTGATAAACATCAAATTGTTTTGAAAAAGAAATTAGCTATGCTTTGTAAATCTTCTCATGTCGTTCCTCTTGATAATTTACCTGTTGTTAATAAGAATGTTGTTGTTAATCTTTCTAGCGTTCCATTAAGTAATTCTCAAATTGAGGCTCTAAAATGTAATGATAATTTTGCTGTGAGTGTTAATCCTTCTTTTTCAAAGCTTATTGCTCCTGTTGAGAAAGCTTTTAAATTTAGTGCCTTAACTTCCTCTCAAAAAGATTCGATTCGGCATCTTATAGCTTCTAATATTGACTTTAACTCGAAAATTTCTAAACCTGTATTTGCTAATACTGTTAGCCGTTCTGTTAAAGACTTAGTTTCGAATTCTGATCTGGTTGTTACCAAAGCTGACAAGGGTGGCCAAATTGTTGTTCTTGACAAATAATCATCTTATGTTGATAAAACTAATGATTTGATTTCTTCTGGACCATATGCTGAAATTTCTAAAGATCCTAGTGATAAAGAGTTAAAAACTATTGCATCTGCTGTCAAGTCTGTTAAGTCTATTCCTTCAAATGTTAAACGCTCTGTTGTTCCATCTATTGCTAATTGTGCTAGATTTTATGCTTTACCTAAGGTGCATAAAGCTGGTATTCCTTTCAGGCCGATTGTTTCCAATATTGGTACGGCTTCGTACAAACTTGCAAAATATTTAGTCTCTGTGTTTTCTCCCCTTAGGAGTCACAATTTATTTACTATTAAAAATTCTGTTGCGTTTGTTAAAAAAATTCATAGTTTCGTTCCAAATAATTCTTTTATGGCTTCTTTTGATGTGAACTCTTTATTTACGAACGTTCCTGTCGAGGGTTCATTGTTATGCCTTCGTAGAAGACTTTCTGAATTTCATTTCACTAATACGGAAATTGAGGATTTAATTTTCCTTACCCGTACTTGTCTTAAGCAATGTTCTTTTGTTTTTAATGGGAATTTTTATATTATGTTAGATGGTCTGGCTATGGGTAACCCACTTAGCCCCATTCTTAGTGATATTTACATGCATTATTTTGAGGTTAAGCTGTTCCAAAAACTGCAGTTCCAATTTTATGTTCGGTATGTTGATGATTGTTTTGTTCTAATGAACCAGAATCAGTTTGAGAGTGATGAGGTTTTATCTATTGTAAACTCCATTGATCCTCATATTCAATTTTCTTGTGAGAAAGAACGGAATAATTGCATTTCATTTCTTGATGTACTTGTTTCTCGTACTGAAATTGGTTTTGAAACTACTGTTTATCGCAAACCTTTTGCTGTCTCTTTACCTCCTCATAGACTATCGTCTCATCCTCCAAATCAAAAATATTCTGCTTTCAATTCTTTTGTTTATCGCGCAATTAATATTTGTTCTTCGTCGGAACTTCTTAAAGTGGAACTTAATTATCTTAAAGCTGTGGCAATTGATAGAGACTATCCGCCAACTTTGATTGATTCCATTTATAAAAAACTTTCAAATAAATCCCAAACTAATGTTCTTAACCGAACCTTCATCAAAAAGAATTTGGTTGTTTTGCCATTCTTTCCATCTGTAAGCTATCAGGTTGCTAAGATTCTAAAACGTTTCCAATTCCAGGTGGTGTTCTCTCCTATTAATAAACTTTCATTCTCTTCTCTTAAAGATCCTATTCATCCTCTTAATTGTTGTGGAATTTATAGAATTAATTGTAGTTGTAAGCTTGCCTATATTGGACAGACTCGGCGTGCTTTAAAAATTCGCTTGAAAGAGCATCAAAATTATGTGAAAAAACAACAATTAAACAAGTCTAGTATTGCTCAACATTGTTGGGATTCGAATCACTCTTTTGATTTTAACTCTTATCAGATTATCCAAAAATGCCCCAATTCATCAGATCTTGACTTTTGGGAATCGTTTCATATTTTGAGGAACAGTTCTAACTTAGTTAACGATCTTAGTTCAGTTCCATATTTTTCTAACATTTGGCTCCCATATCTTTAATACCCCCCTTTTTTCCCACTCATTTTTATCTATCTTCCTTTGTTTATTTTTACCTTTTTGTCTTGATTGACACCTCCCCCCCCCAATTTTCTTCTATTTATCTTTATTTTTCCTTTTTTCGAAAATTTTTGTTTTTGTTTACCTTATTTCATGGTTTTCCATTCTGCTTTTCCTTTCTTGCGGTTCACGGTTACTGACAATTTCTTTTCTTTTTGTTTAAGCTTCGGCTTAATCCTTGTCCAATTGAATTCTTTCTTTCTGGGTTCGTACCTAAGGGAAAGCTCCTGGCCTTTGCTTGCATTCCTATTGGTTCGTTATCGGTTTATAACTTTGTCATTGGTGTTTGGCTAATCCGCTGTTTTTATCTTTTAAGCTGCATGCTTATCTGCTCTTGGCTTTTGTCGGATGTCTTTTCATCCATAAGCTCATTATTTTTTGCATTGAAAAAGGCGTTCCCTGTAACGCCGAAACACGTGTCTGCGGTAATTTACAAATTTGTGCTTCTACTTACGTTGTTTGTTCTGACTTTATGTTACTAATTTGTTTAATATTTTACAGCTGTAAGAAAATTTACAGGTTTAAAAATCATAACTTTTTGTATTAACAGATGAATTAGTTATAAATATCAACACTTTTACTCATATTATCAGCAAATGGGCTGTTATAACTGCATTGGGCCTTGAAAATGAAGATATTTATAAATAATTTATTTTTTAATACAAAAAAATGCGATTTTTAAACTTGTAATTTTGCTTACAGCTTTAAAGTATATTTAAAACTACATCAAATCCAAAGAACGTCGCTTTTGATATCTCATATACATCTACGAGATTTAAAATGCATATCTATTTCATAACTATACGATATCCTAGAGCTATCTGGATATAATATCGTTTGAACATGAAAGAGATATCTATAGCATATCCAAGAGCTATCCAAAACCTCCCTTCCATATCTCCAGCATATCCAAGGGAGATCGAGATATCTCGACGTCGCTTGGATTCCAGACGTTGCAACCTTTTTACCTCTGGTGGATATTCTCTTGGACATTCGGATATGCTATAGATATCTGTTGGATAAGTTCAATGTTCAGCTTGTTATCCCTTAGATATCTATAGGAAGTAGTTTGGAGATATGTGGCTGTCTGGGTCATTTGCCCCAGGAACTGTAAACTGTTCCCTTTCGATTGTTTTATGCTCCGAGCTTGTGTCACTCCTTAACAGTACTAAATCATTATAGTCTAATAGGTGTGAGTTCATTTGTATGCTTATGATAATAATATATTCAGAGCTCTAAAAAAAAAATTTTTTTTTTTTTGGCCTTGTTAATTTTGCCTGAATGAACTGATAATTGATAACAATTTGCAGATTGCACCAAAATCTTAATTATATTAAAATGTTCCCTATCAAAGGAGTTTACAGCAAATATTGTATAATTGACTTTGAATTCATAGCACCTGTGATAGTTAAGTTAGAGGGGGGAGGGGAGCCAAAGTGAGTGCCCTTGGCTAGTGCATTCTTGCACCCTTTGAACTTGTTCGTTTCCGTTTTTTTCCCTTACATTCATGGCATGTGAAGCAATCCGGAAAACTTGCAGAAGGGGTTGCTATTTATATTGTATTGTAATTAACTCTGAATTTGGAGCACTTCAGAAGTGATTGGTAGTCGGGGGAGAGGGGGGGGGGAGGCTCTTGAGCCAAAGTAAGCACCCTACAACATGAGAGTCACCCATGTTTTTCTTTTTTAGGTTCAAAGCAATCCATATAAGTTTGCAGAAGGAGCTTGCAGTTAATTATTCTTGCATTATAATTAATTTTGAATTCATGGCACTGTGGAAGTGGAAGGAAAATTGGGGGAAGGGCCAGATCTGAAGCCTATAAGTGAGCGCAAGATATGGCACGCTTCTCCATGACATTCAATCGTCTTCTCAACTTCATACTTTGTGAAGAATAGGGAGCTGAATAAGATTCAGTGCAAAGGGTTGTGAGAGCCTATAATGCCCCTACCAATCCTTACGTCCTTATGAATGAAGAACCTTTCAACAGAAGACATTTTGACAAAACCTTATTCTTTTCAGCCCTCCATAAATATATCACTTAGATTCCAAGCTAGGCCCACTATAGTTGGGGCAAACCTAACCTGGGAACACTGTGAAGGCTACGCAAATCCTAATCACTGCATTACAGAGCTGCCGGTTAGGTTTACACCAGGCAGACATGGCCTCTTGTTGACCCCGTTGAAATTTAAACTTCCTATTCACCAAATATCCTAAATAAACAAACAAACCACTGACGTAGACCGGAAGTAGCGAGTCTTATTTCCGGTTAAGCGCCAATTTCCATTGCTAGAGATAGGTGTTCATAGCGAAAGCGATTTTGTTGTGCTTCTTTAAAAAGCAGAATAATGTCTTCTGAGTATTTCAATGCTTTAAATGAGAAAGACAAACTTAGTTATTGTTAAAAATTATCTTTTAATGGCTGTGACCTTACCGATCCTTTAGTAGATGGATGGCGAATCTATTGCTAACGATTGATGTTTTAGTGTTCAGGCAATTTTGTTTTCTTTCAGTTCTAGGTAGAATCATGTCTTTTGCGTATTTTAATGCATGAAATGAGTATAATAGGCTTTGGTATTCTCGAAAATTGTCGATCAACGGATCTGATCTTCCTGATCCTTTAAATACAGAAATAAGAAAAAAAAAACGAGTCTTCGTTTGTCACTCATTACCGCGATTTCAATGATAAGCATTTATGAATACCTCCTAAACAGAATTAAAGTTGATACAAAGTCTGCTTTCAAGAATAACAAATCTACTGGGTTGCAAGTACGTTGTGAATTGTAATTCCTATTCTTAAGTTGAAGCTATTTTTTCAAAGATGGAAGCTTTTCTGCACTGTGTTCACACAGAATGGCTATGACAGGGAGTTTTGGTGTCACATTCAATCAATTCTCCTGTTGTAGCTTTTCAGTTCACACACACTTATTGGTTTACAGTTGCTACCTAATTTTCAGGTTTGATATTTAATATATTTTATTACATGTTCATCACTTTTTTTTTTGTTTAATCAACTTGCTTGTAGCAAGATTGATACATAGGCATAAAAGAAATTGAAAGATAACAAAATTTAAATTTAATCTCCGAGTGCTTTCTCCTGCGTTAAAATTGCTTTGAATGTAATACCAATAGCTATACTATGATACTATACTATAACTTTAATTAATGTGTTTCTTTACCGATTGTCGAATATCTAAATTTGTTTACAATTAAAGCGCCTAATATTAAAGTACCGTCAATAACTCGAAGTCCCAAAGAGACGGGCTAAATGGTTCGAGTTATTGGTAGTTCGAGCTATGGGAAGTTTTTTTCTCATGAGGTAATGAATAGTGGGTCTTTATTTTAATCACACAAATCAAACTGTTTGAAACCCGTCAAAACACTGGAAACTTTCAACTTTGCAGGAAGCAAATAAAAAATTGTTCAGGTTGAGTTTTTCTAATAATCAATTTAATATAGATCAATATAGATCTTCACACATTGCAGTAAAAATACAAAGCTGATGAAATTAAGGTGAATGTTTCCAGCTCGTAAATACCTCGCACAAAGTGTGTTTACTACATAATATTCATTAATCCTTTCGCTTTAAAGCATTGGCTTTGATTCGACGATCAGGACCTTTAGAAATTTGAACATCTTTATTTCTGACATCTTATTTGCTCCAGTCCTCATGCTGTACCCGAAAGCAGAACAACATCCGCTCTTTTTACGAAAATTTTGCGCCTTTGAAATTCATGATTAATTTAAAAAATTCAATCAAATTACAGATACGTAAACAGAGCAATTCGTCGTAAGAAGCAATACAAATAAGACTTCCGCCGGAAGTTTTGAGTGACCCCGTGCAGCCCTGCCACCTAGTGTTCAAAGAGTAAGCGTGGCTTGGAATTTGGTGAATAAGAAGGCCTGTCATTTAGGAGGGTAAATTGCCTCACCCCTAGCTTTGAGAAATTAATGTTACATGTAAGGGGTTGTAGTTTCTGCAATAAAATTTGCATTGAGTAAACACCCTCTCCCACCCCTTAAACCCTGGAAAAATTCGAAATGACAAGCCTGCTTATACGAAGTATTAGCAGTTCAGGAATACTAAGAAATTAAGCATTTCTGTACTTATTCATGTCTTGAGCAAACCAATGTGATTTTAGCCAATTGTTATAATTACTGTGAATAAGAAACAATTACCTTTCACAGATTATAGGTAGTTCAAGTATTTGGTAAATATTCACTTCAAATTACTTCAGAGTTACCAGAAGATTAGTTTTCAGTGGCTGATTTAAGGGTTTAAGAGGCCCATTGAAATATATTTTTGGGGACCCCTTTGTCTGTAATTATCATCATAATTGGCTGGATAGCCCATTGCGAGTCTTGGCCTATTTCAGGAGATCCCGCCAGGCTGTCTTCCTCTTTGTCGTTGACCTCCAGTTTTTGATTTTAATGAAATCGAAATCAGAGTCCACAAAGTCGACCTATCTTGTTTTTGGTCTACCCATTGGTCGCTGTCCAAATGGGACCGCACTAAAGACCGTCAACGCAGCTCTGTCATTTTCCATTCTTGAGAAATGACCAGCCCATCTTATTGTTTAGTTTGGTAAATTTCAAAGTATTGATATTTCTAAAAAGTTTATTAAGTCTTTGTCTATCATAGAGCTAAGTAAAAAAAATAAAAAAAAAGGCTGCAATTTTGAATCATCTTTATAGCCTTATGGTCCTGGGAGCTCCTTACAATTGCAACATGGTAGATCTGCCATTCCATCTTTAGAATTTTTTTTTTTTTTTACTTGTCTTGATGCTGTCCTAGATATTTTGATCTAAGCTCGGATTTTTTTAATGCAAAACCAAAATACATCATAGCTTCAGAACAACAGTAACATACCTAATCACAGATATAATACTAAGATATCTTACTGTTGCTTTGAGGGGACAATGTAGGGGTTTTTTAAAGAAACACAACCGAGATTTTATTAGTATTTAAAATAAATTGATATGATATTCCGTTATCATTCTTTATTTTCAACTTTAACTGTTTAATCACCAGTAGGATTGCAGAAAAGGTAGGAAAAATTCTTAATATTTTTTGACTGTTCCACAACCCAACTAGTTTTTAACTCATAAGTAAAATGCACTTTAATATTTTTCGGAAAATATAAAAGGAATATCGTCAGCAATTTGAATTTTGCGTAACTTCAACACACAGAAGAATCAAACTGAAGTATATTTACGAATTAAAATACATTGAATCAATACTGAATTAAAAGAAATGTCAAATATATCCTAAAAAATTCATATATTTTTTACATTATATTAGTCAACAAAATAACTTTTTAGTAACGCTAACAAAATTCGTGGTTGTTTCACCAAATAAGATTGTATGTGACAAAACATAAGTTTCAAGGATTTTAAATATAATACGAGTTAAAATATGAAAGCCATAACGTATGAAGATGAAGCCAAGCTTTCACGACTGCATAAGGAGCATTTGTAAACACACTTTATAAGTCTCAATACAAAATTTAACTAGCGTAATATCCATACACGGCTTGCAACATTTGAAAACTTGATACATATAGTGTTCAAATAATTGTTTAATTAGACCAAGAATATCGTTCAGAGTTTTAAAAATACAGAACTTTATGACAATCGCGACTATTACAATGAACTTGGTTTTCAAACGGACAAGTTGCAAGCAGAGCATAAGCAGCATTGCGCTCCGCAAAGAGCAGCACTGCGAAATTCTCGCCAACCATTTTGGCAGCTTCCGAATTTCGCCAATGCACTGTAATTGAGAGGGTTTCAAAATTCGCTTGCCGGTGCCCAAAGTTCCCGGCGCCTAAAATGCTCGGCGCCCAAAGTTCCCGGCGCCCTAAACGCTCGACGCCCAAAGTGCTCGGCGCCCAATGTTCCTGGCGCCCAAAATGCTCGGCGCCCAAAGTTCCCGGCGCCCAATATGCGGCGCCCAATAGTCGGCGCCCAATCTTCGGCGCCCAATCTTCCCATTTCGTCCTCAATTTGCCGCCCTTTCGTTGTGAAATAGCTAATACATTAAACTCTCAAGGGTGTTTGAATTAAAGCTAGAGATTTAATAAAACAAAAAAAGACGTAATTGATTTATACATACTCACAAAAGAAAAAAAGAAGTGGAGGGGGGGGGGAGGGAGACACACTTGGAGAAAATTGCTAAATTTAAGTAAAAAATCCCAAATGTATGCAATTTTTAGTAAAGTGAAGGGTGGTTAGTTAGTAAAGGTTAGGGGTTTGCTCCCGATTTTTTTCAAAACTAAAGTCTCTTTTAGTATTTCTTTTTTGACGTTAAGGGATCGGCGTACACCGCAGGAAAATGTTCCGAAATCAGAGTTTCAAAATGCAGCTTAGGTTAATTTGTAGAGAGGTTAAGAAAATCGGGAATGGTTGGACACTCAATTTAAAAATTTTCAGCTCTGAAATATACAATTTTAAGCCATCTTTGGCAACACAATTGCATGCGTATTCTAACGCAGTTGGAATCGTTAGGGGAGAGTGAAACATGCTTAGTGAACATACTTAGTTATTTTAGGTCTTTGTGAACACCTCTCAAACTGTTTTAAACTATTTCTTAACTATATATTACAATTTCTTAGATAAAGAAGTGAATTTTTACTGCACTTCAAGAAATATGTATTATTCAACATAAATTATTGCTAAGATGCACAAAATCAGTGATCAATGGGAGAAAGAGATGTAAAACAGTACGGTACGCACAGTGTGTCGTAATAATAAAATGCAGCACTAAAATAGTACTTTACAGTACATACACTAATTATATTTATAACTTAAAAAATATGAAGATGATTTATGCTGCGCGATCAGATTGTTATCACTCTTCCCCTGATACTGCAGGCGCATCAGGAAACTCGTCAGTCGAGGAAGAAAATCAAAAAAGAGTGATGAACTGATCTTCTGCATTCTGCCGAAAATGTTCGGGTTGTGGGTGAGGTGAGATATTCACGGAAATTCGTTCCTAGTGAAAACTCGCTTTACAGTCATCTCGCGTTGTCGCGATCAAGGTTAGCCTTGAACTTTTATTTTTTGAACTTTTCCTTTCGCCCACCGCTTTCCTGATTTAAAGTGAACTGATTGAGATAAAAAATACATAGAATCGTTAGAACACCAAAGATGATTTTCAATACAGTCCGATTTTTAAAGCTTATTCCTTGAATTTGTAAATACTTGTTAATATACTGATTTTTTTTTGTTTTGATAGTACTGTGAATTTTTTAGTCAACTTTAATAACTCTTCATGAAGTCAAAAGATGCAAACGCCCAGAAAGAATCGGAAACTGGTAAGATTTTTACCTGAAATTAAACTCAAGATACCGATTATTACATTTTTTGGCGCCCCCCGGGTGGGCGTTTGCAATTAATTTGAATTAAGTTAAAGAAACTAATAGTATTTGATCAAGATAGTTTTTTCTTAATATAAATGATGGAGAGTTTGAAGAAATTACGCACTCCATTATGAAGTGGTTTTTCGAGAATCGCTAACCAACTGGAAGAGTACTAAAAGGCTACGGATTGTAGTCATGATGAAATAGAAGTCTTAATTAACCAGTTGAGTGAGAAATGGTGTGCACTTGATATGAAAGAAAAAGAAATTCATGAAATATTAGCTAATGATTCTGATTGCGCTCAAGAGGATTTTGATGTTGAATATAATGTGTATGAGTCGTACAAAGAAAAATTCATACGACTTAGAACGAAAGCTGAAAAAATACTGCGCAGTATTAATAATGAAATTTCAACTGTTGTGACTGAAACGGAGTTAAATAAACGCCGATTTAAGTTAACGCGAGTAGAGTTGAAAAAATTTAATGGGGATATTAAGAAGTGGCTCGGTTTTTGGGGTCAGTTCAGAAAAATTCATGAAGACATAAATATAGCACCTGAAGATAAATTTATTTATTTAACTCAAGCTACTGTAGAAGGCTCCCGTGCCAGGGAACTCGTTGATTCGTTTCCCCCATCTGCGGAAAATTACGAACAAGCAATTGAATGCTTAACTGCCAGATTCGGTAGCGAAGACTTGCTCATTGAAGTTTATATAAGAGAATTATTGAGTCTAGTTTTGACGAATTCAATGGATCAAAAGAAGATGCACCTGGCCAAGTTATATGATAAAATAGAATCACATATTCGAGCATTAAATTCCCTGGGTGTTACTTCCGATAAATACGCTTCGATTTTGTATCCATTAGTTGAAAGTTGTTTACCAGAAGATATTATTAGAATATGGGAAAGAAGCATGTCTTTAAAAAATGAAAATACTAAAGAATTAAATAAATTGACTTCTCTAATGAATTTTTTGAAAACAGAGGTTGAAGGGGAAGAAAGAATTTCCTTAGCGAAAGAAAGTTTCAGCTTCGATTCGAAGCGAATGAAGAAACATTCCTCACTACCTCGCCCGAGTAGAGGGGAAGAAGAGAAGATTCCAACTGCAGTCGGACCTTTTGGTTCCACAAATTCGAACACGTGTGTATTTTGTGAGAAGAAAAATCATGAATCATCTGCTTGCCGATATGTGCTGAAAATGAATTTAGTTGATAGAAAGAAGATATTAATGAAAAAGGGCTGTTGTTTTTGCTGCCTTAAAGTGGGTCATAGAACTCGAACTTGTAAAGTAAGAATTAATTGTGAGCGATGTAATGGAAAACATGCAACTATAATGTGCAACGAAAATAAAAACCAAGAGCGCGATAAAGTGAAAACAGACGTGCTGAAAGAGAATGACGGTCAAAATGCTATCAATGACACAGTGCTAAATAACCGCACTTGTAGTCCCAACATTATGTTACAGACTTTGTACGTCAGATTACGAGGCAACAAAGGAGGGAAAATCGTGAGATGTCTTATTGATTCTGGCTCCCAACGGTCATATCTGAGCAAACGAGTCGCTGAAGAAATGCAATATGATCGTCTTAAAGAAGAGAAAGTTATACATAATTTGTTTGGTGGTAAAGAACACATAGAAAAACATTACCGACACAGAGTATTAGTCAGCAGTATTAACAAAGAATATCACTGCAATTTTGAGGTACTTGACCAAGAAAAAATATGTTCTAAAATACCAACTTTGAAGTTAGATCCATGTGCGCAAGAATTGAACAAAAGAAATATAATTTTGACAGATCAATTGATTCCAAAAGAAACAGAATCTGAAGACATAGATTTATTAATTGGAGCTGATGTAGCAGGTAAGCTTCTCACTGGAAAAGTCATAGTTCTGCCATGTGGACTCGTAGCGGTCGGAACACATCTTGGATGGACCTTGATGGGGAAAATGCCATTTGACGATCATGATGACAATTCTACAATGGTGGTAACGAATTTATTTATGAAAGATTTTACCATTACAGAAATGTGGAACCTTGATGTGATAGGCATTACTGATCCGATCATTAGAAAAGGCAAGGAAGAAAAGGATTTGCAAATGAAAATGCAATTTCAGAATTCTGTTTTTATAAATAATGAAGGACGGTATGAAGTGGCATTACCGTGGACCGAAGATCGTCTACCATTACCTACAAATAAAGAATTAGCGCTTAAACGCCTGGAGACAACAACACGGAAACTTTGCTCTCAAAATTTAATCAATCGTTATGATGAAGTTTTAAAAAATTGGGAAGATTCAGGCATAATCGAGTAAGTGAAACAAAGCGAAAATATTGATAGCGGACACTACTTGCCCCACAGACCAGTGATTAAAGAAAGCAGTTCTACTCCCGTACGGCCTGTGTTTGATGCGTCTGCAAGAACTAAGTTTTCGCCGTCACTGAATCAATGTTTAGAAGCTGGACCCAATTTAATTGAATTAATCCCATCACTTTTGCTAAGATTCAGAGAGAATAAATACGGTGTCGTTGCAGACATAGAAAAAGCTTTTTTACAGATTAGCGTTAGGCCACCAGATAGAGAATATCTTAAATTTTTCTGGTGGAAGAACATAGATACAAAGGAACCGAAAATATTTCAGCACACCAAAGTTGTGTTCGGAGTAAATAGTAGTTCATTTTTATTGGGTTCAGTTTTGGATTATCATTTTCAAAATTGCATGAAAAATACAGAACACGATCAGAAAATTGTAGAAAAACTGAAACATAGTTTTTACGTAGATAACGTTTTATCCAGCCTTGAAAGTGAAGCTGAACTTCAAAATTTCATTGAAGAATATCGTAACATTATGGCACAAGCAAAATTTAACCTAAGATGTTGGCAATATTCGAACGATAAAAACCCTGAAGTCGAAACAAATCTTTTAGGATTGATTTGGAACCGAAAAACGGATACAATTAAATTGAGTTTGAATTGGATAGAAGACCAACATTTTGACAATATCAGTAAACGAGTGATTCTAGCTGTTACACACAAAGTGTTTGATCCAGTGGGTTTTGTGAGTCCAGTTCTCCTTCTACCTAAGCTGATGTTGCAAGACTTGTGGAAATCTGGAATATCCTGGGATGCAGAAGTAGACGAAAGCATGACAGAAAAATTTCTTCATTGGTTTGAAGACCTCTGTCTCCTAAAAGAAGTCTCAATTCCACGATGGGTGCAGTGCCATGAAAATAATATGAAGTCTTGTAGCATCCACACGTTTTGTGATGCCAGCGGGCGTGCCTATGCTGCTACGGTATTTTTAAGAATCCAGACGGACACAGAGGTTGAGGTTCACTTATTAGCTTCGAAATCCAGAGTGGCTCCTGCCAAGCAGATAACTATACCTCGTCTTGAATTGATTGCTGCCACTGTTGGAGCAAGACTATGCACTTCAGTTTTAGAAAGTTTGCAATGGCAGAATGTTGAACTTACATTTTGGACAGACTCGACTGTTGTCTTGTCTTGGATACAAAAAGAAGAAATATGGACAGTTTTCGTGGCTAACAGAGTACGTGAAATAAGGAAGTTAACAAAGCCAAATTCATGGAAATTTGTGAAAGGAGTAGAGAATCCAGCCGGCCTTCCTTCCAGGGGCTGCTCAGCTAAACAACTGCTGGCGATGAGATGGTGGGAGGGCCTGCTTTGGTTAAAGAAGAATGAAGACGAATGGCCACAATTTGATTTGAGTTTTAAAGATGAAGAAATTTCTCGAGAAAAGCGAATGAGTGCTGTGATAAATACCCAAGTCAATGTGGAAAGCAAAGATATGTTTCACAGATACTCAAACTATCCGAGACTCATTAGAATCATTGGATGGATTTATAGGTTCTACTTGAATTCGAAGTCTAAAAATTCTAAACAAAAAGGAAATCTAAGTGTACAGGAGATGAAAAATGCGGAAGAAAGTTTGCTAAAGATGGTACAACGAGAATCATTTCCAGAAGGAACCAATGAACAACGAATTAGACAACTTAATCCCGTGCTTGATAAAAATGGTCTCCTAAGAGTAGAAACGAGAATTCTTAGAAGAAAAGATAAAAAGAATTTTCGATTGCCAATAATTTTGCCATCGCAACACCGAATCATGAACATGCTCATGGAAAGTAAACATCAAGAACTTAGACATGCTGGAGTTCAGGCACTGATGAATCATCTCATAGAGAACTATTGGATTCTCCAGAACCGGAAAACAATTAGAAAAGCTATCTCGACATATGTACGATGCAAACGATTCACTGTGACCCATTCAGAACCGAAATGCCCTCCTTTACCTGAGGATAGAGTTAGAGATGCAACAATATTCGAAATCACAGGCACAGATCTTGCTGGACTGTTATACTTGAGAGACGGAACGAAAGCCTGGATAGTTCTCTACACTTGTGCTGTGTATCGTGCGGTGCATATAGAACTGATAAGTTTTTTAACAGCAGAAACCTTTTTCCAAGCGTTAAGAAGATTTATTGCTAGACGAGGAAGGCCAGAAATTTTATATTCCGATAATGGAGGCAACTTCGTTAAAGCTCACAATGAATTAAGCAAACTAGATTGGGGAAAGATAGAATCACAGTCGTCGCTGAAGAAAATAACCTGGAGGTTCATACCACCTTCAGCCCCTTGGTGGGGCGGATGGTGGGAGCGGTTGATAGGTACGATAAAGCAAATTCTGCGTCGAGTTTTAGGTCAAGCTTCACTGACTTACGAAGAGCTGAACACAGTAATTTGTGATATCGAAAGCCTGATAAACTAGAGACCTTTAACGTATTTGTCAGAAGATGTAAATGATTTGGTTGCACTGTCTCCTTTCATGTTCCTCCAAGAAACCAGAGAATGCGGCGTACCTGATATCGATATAGTAGATGTCACCTACTTGCGAAAAAGATATTCATATCTACAACGAGTACGTGCAGACCTACGAAAGAGATTTCGGCAAGAATACCTTGAACAACTGAAACATGCAAGAAAATGTCCAAAGGAAGCTAAGCCTCCTTCTGTAGGCGAAATTGTTCTCATAGGATCAGACAACCTAAAACGGTTGCAATGGCCACTTGGACGAATTCTTGAAGTCCTACCAGGCAAGGATGGCATTGCCAGAGTTGTCCGCATAAAAACTAAGTCCGGAATTGTCACACGTCCTGTGTAACGTGTGTACAGTTTAGAAATAACAGAAAACGATGAAGGTACCCTTTTGAGAGATAAAGCCACTACTCGGAAGAACCAGGAACCAGTGGTAACGCGAAGTGGAAGAATAGTAAAAGAACCCAAGAGACTAGGCTTCACAGCAGATTGAGTTCTTCATTGGTGAAGAGCTCAAGGTGGGAGGATGTCGCGATCAAGGTTAGCCTTGAACTTTTATTTTTTGAACTTTTCCTTTCGCCCACCGCTTTCCTGATTTGAAGTGAACTGATTGAGATAAAAAATAAATAGAATCGTTAGAACACCGAAGATGATTTTCAATACAGTCCGATTTTTAAAGCTTATTCCTTGAATTTGTAAATACTTGTTAATATACTGATTGTTTTTTCGTTTTGATAGTACTGTGAATTTTTTAGTCAACTTTAATAACTCTTCATGAAGTCAAAAGATGCAAACGCCCAGAAAGAATCGGAAAATGGTAAGATTTTTACCTGAAATTTAAACTCAAGATACCGATTATTACACGCGTAAGTGTAATCGCATTGTAGCTTGTAGCACAAATCGACTGTACTTATTAATCGTATTGTGGGAGAAAAGAGTTGGCATTACATCAGTAAAATTATTTTAAAATTTAAAAGAATTTTTTTTCTTAATATTTAAAATATTCATGTAGTATTTGAGCATGTAGTAATATCGTCGAAAACATTTTCGACGACATTAATTAGTTCGACTAATTTAGTCGAAACATAATGCAAATATTCCTCTGAAAAATGATGTTTGAAAAGTAATATTACAATAGCAGAATAGAAGTATACATTTGAAATTTAACATTGCAGATCAATACGAAAAAAAGAATATCCCTGGCAACTGAATTTAGTAAAAATAAAACATCAAATATCTTAAACTCTGTAAAACTTTCAAGAAAAAAAAAGAATAAAGTTGCAGAACATTTCAGCATGTTACTTCACGAGCACTATGTACTGCGGTAAAACATCGATCCTGGCGGCATAGAGCTCGTCATTAAACCTGCAGTCACGTGGTCAAATGATGAATACTTAGGCTCAAGCGTTGTCCCTCCATCATCTATCGTCGTTCTCGATCTCTTTTAACTGGTTCACTGCAACTGCGAAGAAAAAAGAAACAGCCGCAGGGCGCAGGGAATGAATGAATTTCGAAATCGAGATCTGTAAACGCGTGATGAACTCTCGTTCTCGAATCCGCTACATTTTTAATAACTCGGATGTAGGATATGCATTTGTACGTAACTTTCCTCCCAATTGTCTGTTTTGATTCAAGTATGTTTTTCATTAATTTTTATTTGATTAATTAAACAATTTCAAATATTGCTCCAGGGGCATTTCACAGTATTTATAGCTGTAAGCATAATATGGCCTCCTACTCTTGATTGGTGCTAATATTCAAGTTAAACTTATTGTAAATTTAGGGTCCATTGTGTAATTGTCATTACATTAAAAAGAGTTATTTAATCCGAATTCCTAAAAATGTATGAACATTTTTTGCATGTTAAGAAAAAAAAACATGTAAATTTTTGCTCATGCTTAGTTCTAATTTTCTGTGAAAGTAGCGACAATTCCTACCTAATGAAGCTTTCGTATTGTGTCTCAGTTTATCTATAATAGATTTACACACCAAAATAATCAGAAAGGCATAAAATATTTTTTAATGAATTATATACTAAACAATTGTTTGTTTATGAGCATGTTACGGACTCGACATATGTCAAAATTTAGTCTTGATAATAAAAACTGAACACCATCAATATTATCTTATTGTTAAACAGTTTCAAGGATAGATTCAATTGTTTGGGCTCTTTTCTCATTGTGTGTAAAAAAAGTGCTGAAGAGTTGATTGTAGTTGGATTTCTTTCTCCTGGTAGAATAAGACAACTAGCTCCCAGCATCAATTTCCTCATACTCCTGCTTTTTCCGTTATCTTAAAATTGTTTCTATATATAAGTTTTTATTCTAATTTTACTAGTAATTTTTCTTTTTGAAGACTTTTAGTAAGTGTCTTGGTACTTTGCTATAAAGAATAGCAATCCATGTCCCTACATCTAGGACATGCATAAAACTGCTTTGAGTTGTGCTTGTAGATGTCACTGTTCTCTTTCGCTACCTCTAATTTCAATGCATATATAGTTCACTTCTGCTCTAACTTCTCCACTATGGACATGGAAACTAAGCATTTTTCGTATTCCTTGGATGGATTGCACAGCACTTCCTAGCTGAAACATTTAAGCAATAGTTCATAGACATTTCAGTTCAAGAGCAGGGCTCATAGTCCTCCTATATCTCCTATATTTCCTCTATTTTTACAATTTGTCAGATATTCTCCTATAATTTCTCACTAACTCCTATATTTTTTTTTTGGTCAAATGTTAAATGCTACCCAAAAATGCAAAAACCTTTGATCCATTTGTTTTCTTCTTTCTCCTCTGCACTTTGCACTCTTACATCTTTAATGTTAGCATGTGTTTTACACTTCTGTTTGATTATTTTTATGAAACATTCAAAATATAGATGGCTTTACTTGTAACTTTTAAGGCTAATTCCATAGTGACAGACATGACATTCACACAACTTTCTAATCCAATATTATACAGTAAAAGGTTTTCATTGTTCATAAAAATATACAGAAATATGCAGACGGATGTGAACAACATATTTACCAGAGAAAAAGTGAGAAAATATTATTGTTAATAATGATTGGGGGCAAAAAAGCAGACGTGACAGACATGACAACAGACATCATTTTAGAGGATGTTTGTTAAACACAGAAAAGCTCTTGAAGTTATTTGTATGACAAATAAGAAACAGTTGTTTATAGTTAATATAAGAGCTAGTTTATTTATAAAGCATATAAAAAACATGAATTCTAAAATAAATTATAGCAAAAATAAGTATTTTGTCATGTGACAGACATGACACTGCTTTGTGACAGACATGACACTTCTGAATTTTTTTTGAAAAAATTAATTACAACGATTAAAACATGTAATTATGTTTGTGAAAGTAGTTTTCATTAGTTAATTATAAATAAATTGATATGTATTTCTTTAAAGCTTACAAAACCGTGAGACTTCACCAAAGTAGGAGTGGAAGCACTAGCGATTATTCTTCTCTCTTTTATACCACACAGCATTACTATCAGATTCGAACTTATGCTGCCCAGATATAGTTTGCTCCAAATATTTTATCTTGAACTGTCCTTTTGCAATCTCTATTATCAGTGTATGAAACTTCTGGTTGTCATACATAACTGTTACCCACTGGCCACACTGCAAATTGACATCTGGATTTGTAAGAGCTGTGATGGTAGAATTGTTTTCACATTCAGTTACACACTTTCCTGTTTCAAAATCAAATTCTGTGCCCCTTTCACATTCAAATATGAGGCTGTACAAGACTTTGCCATATGAACGTGATAGAAAACAATAGGCACTTCGTGTAGCTGGCATTCCATTTATCTCATTATTTTCGAAAGTCCATGTCGGTATAACTTTGATATACCCTCCCAAAAATTACGCGCCACATCTGGCACTCCCTACGGACTTTTTAGAGTTGCTGTTTCTTATTTTGGTGTTGTCAATTTAGGTTTTTTCAGCTTTTAGATTTTTGCTGCTGCCAAATTGAGTATTTTCTTGTATTTTGTACCGTTTTTTGAGTTTTTTTTAAAGTTTTGTGGCAACAATTTTTGGATTTCATATATGTTTTAGCACTATTTGATTCATTCGCCATTTCTTTGTGAAGTGAGATTTCTGACTTGTTGCTCTTTCAATATGCCTACTGTTCACAGTGTCGTTGAAAAATTTCAAGGAATTTTGAGTAGGAAAGTTGATAGTTGTTCTTCATTTTCGTCGGGTAGGCCGACAGTTGGAAGGCCAAGTCAGGCCCGGACTGGCTCCTTCTGGGGTGGTCGGCTAGGTGCTAGAAAGGGGCCCTGGCCTCCTGGCATGGAGGTTCCTGGGGCCCTTTCCTGCAAAAATGTGAGAAAGTTATTGTTTCAAAAATTGCTTTTTCTTTTTGGACATGTTAAATAATAAAACTAAAGTTAAATTTATGTATAAAAAAACACGTGTTTTAAGTTTTACTTGACTTTAGCAAAACAAAATTTCATACCATTTTTACAAAATCAATTAAAGGTGCGTTATTTTATTTATCATTATTTCTGAATTGAAGGTTTTTTTTCTTTATTATTATTATTTTTTTAATTTTATTTACCTTGTAAGCGGAGACTATGTGGAGAAGGATTGTGATGCAGGGCCAGGGTTGGAAAGATTTTTCCCACAACCGGTATTTACCATCCTAGGAAATACTATTGTTTTTCCCGCACGGGAAAACTGATTTGATTATTAAAAATATAAATTCAAAACAATTTTTGAAAATCAGATGTAAAATTCTCCATTTTTAGGCCGAATGGGGGGGAGGGGTAGCTTAATCTCTAAGAGGGAACCTCTTATCCTCTCCGTGGGTGAGCCACTGTTGGAAGGGGCTGAGATTTTTTTTATCACACGCTATTTTAAGCTTAAATGCCTTAATAGTAGAAAATTATCATACCTTTTTTGCTTCATCTTGTCACTATTTTGTCCCAATGTATCTATCTTTTAATTTCCATAATAAAAATTATAGTTGGCTTGCACGCAAGTAAAATACAAACCTTCAATTATCTTACTATAATGCAGATTGCAGAAGACAAAACCCCACGTGGAGTAGTTTTATAGCCAATATCCGGTCGGACCCTATCGGAAAGATTTCCATATGCATTCAATTTTCCCATTTATTTACTGGTTTAAAAGCAAAAGGAGATGGGGCACTAAAGCAATCAACATGAACCCATTGAGTCTTGAACGAGTCATGAAGTTTTTATTTACTCCTATTTTTATTACACCTGCATTTCTCTTTGGTTTGAGTTTTTTTCACACGGTCATCATCCATACCCAAATTCTAAGTTCTTGTCTTATCTCATCTTTTTGATTCTACAAGAACTTGCAGAAACGTGGAGAAACGCACCTTTAGCGGCCTGGATCACAAAAGCTGACATCACTCTCCAAGGGGTCCTAATTTACTCCTGTCACCGGAGTAACTTAACCATGCGTGAAACCAAATTGACAAAGATAGAACTCCTGTGTAGTACCGCCAACACCCCCGGAGGCCTCGGTAGTACCCTTGGAGAAAGAAGGAAGGAAAGAAAAGTTGTTGGTTAAATTTTATTTGTTGGAATTTGCAAAAGATAACTTTCTTCAACTTTAGGATTACTCTGGAGATCTGCGTACTCGCAGACTCTGTAATACCAGGAGGGGGAGGGCACACCTCTTAGGGGCCCATGGCCCGAGAAACCAAAGAATCTTTTTAAAAATAAACCGAACACCTAAACACCTCCAGGATCTGATTACTGAATAGGCCAACTAGGCCGTAGCCTAGGACCCTGGATATTTAGGGGCCCTCAAATGGCTGAAACTACTTTAGTTTGCGGCTAAAATTGTTTTAGCCAATGTATAGAGTTTGACTACAGGGCTCCCCAAAACTTGAACCTAGAAATATTGAAGCATACAAACACAAACAACAACCACTCTTTTAATTTTTTTTTTTTGAGCGGGGGGGGGGGGGGGGGGGGCAATTCAGTGGGTGGTTAAGGGCCCAGATGATTTTTTGCAGGGAGGCTGAACATTTCTGTTGGGGATCCTTAGGCGATTCCTAAGTTGCCTATTTGTTAATCCGGCCCTGTTTACGGGACAAATTCAGAGAATTTAAAGCCCTACGGGCCCCTAACCTAAAAATAATGTTTGTCCCGGGGCCCTACCTGGCTTTAATTGGGTTCAGTGTGCTATTTGTATAAAACTCCTCAAAAAAGAAACGAAATCCAGTTTTAACATTAAAAAATTGCAGGACATTTGAATCAAACATGCCGTTTAAATGAATCAAGCGTCTGCGACTGACCATTTCTCTCTCTCTCTCTGACAAACATGATGCATTAGAGCGGTATTTTTTCTTTGACTTTGTTTCGTAAAATAAGTTTTTTTCTGTAAATAATTTAACAAAGGGGTGGCAGAGTGTTGCACACTTTTTGTAACGATTGTCTTGAGACATGGAGTCGACGGGACTTTTCATCGTTAGTGTTAGCATTGTAACGATGAGGTACCAATACCAAGGACTATGGGTAGATTGATGACATTGAAAAAAGAATGTCTAAATCCCGGTAGCAGAAACTGCGAGACGCGAGACGTACGTCGCAGATTTTTCGGCGGCCTGCAGATAATTTTACCAAAGAACAAAAAGAAAGAAAGAAAAAATAAATAAATAAAAGGGAAAAAGAAAAAAAAAGAAATACAACTTGGGAAAGATCGTTTGGAGATCGCTTTTTGAGCGATGGATGCTTCAGCATTTCAGCTAGAAACATAGTCGCCATATTTGGTCATTCACAAAATCGAAGTAGAAAAGTGCAAAAGTTTTCAAAAACAAAGATGAATTGGATGTTTTATTTTTCTGCCAAGAAACGAATATAACTTAAAATGTGCAGCAAATCTTTTTTTTTTATTTTTTTAAATAATTTTCTTGAGAAATGAAAAATTTTATGTGAAAATTTCACTTTATCCTCATTTCTTTGGACTCAAAAGCGCTAAAACTTTTCAACTAAAGTTTAGTCTCATGAGGATTTTTATTTTTAAAATATTTTTTTGCAACAAATTCAGAAATTTATCTCTAAATTTTTAACGGAGTCGCCATGTTTGGTCATTCCCAAGATGTTGGTACGCAAGACTCATGAAGTGCCTACGTGTTCAAAAACGGAATTGAATGTTTATTGCAATGCAAACTGTTGAAAATTATGCAAAATGTGCCATTTTTTTCGGATAATTCTTAATTATTGTCTTTAAAAATGCAAAATTTTATCTTCTGAATATTTTCTTATCTTCATTTCTTTAGAGGCTAATGTGTTAAAAACTGACTATTTCACCTAAATTGTAGTTTAAGAATTTTGAATTTATTACTACTTTTATGTAACAAATTCAAATATCTATTTATAACCATGAATTTTTCGCGTAGACGCCATGTTTGGTCATTCGCAAGATGGAAATAAACGATACTATTACTTACTCAAGTTTCCAAAAACAGAATTGGATATTTACCTCAACACAAACTATTGAAGATAACAAAAAATGTTCAATAAATCAATTTTTTTTCTTTTTATAAAATAGTTTTTTGAGAAATGCGAATTATTATATGCACAGTTGTATTTGATCCTCATTGATTTGAAGGCTTTGCTATAAGCTAAATATTTCATCTATAGAGCAGTTTCCTGCCAACTTCTCATTTACTAATTGAAAAAATTTAAAAACCTATTTCAACTCAAATTTTTCATATAAAAATTAATATGCCTCGAATAATTGTTTTTCAAAGTGTGTAGAGTTCTTATTCTTTTTATGAAAGTGGTGCAGGCTGTTGCCTCCCCCCCCCCCTTAGTACTTTAAAACTCAGCGGCAGTGGTGGCCACTACGTTTTTCGGGTCTAGTGGCCACTGGCCAGTTGGAAAATTGTCCAAGTCTTGACCTTCACAAAGGACTTATGTATTTTATGAAAACTTAAAATAAAACTAATAATAATGCTGCAGATTATTTTCAACTACCGAAAATAGTGTCGCAGACTGGCTAGAAAGTTTCTGCTACTGGGGTCTAAATGAATTATTACCTAGTTTTAGCAATCAATAACAGACGCATTTTTCGAAGCACGTAAGTTAAAATCTAAATTTTGTAATAGCTTTTTCATACTGTTTTGTGATTTCATTTGCTCTCACATCTGTGATTCATGCAAAATATAATTGTATTGATACTGGCGCTCTGTTTTTTTATACAGTGCTCCAAACATATTAGATGCTATACGTTTTCCATGTTCCTATATATTTTTCTACAAAACTCCTATATTTTCCCTTTTAAACTCCTATATTTTTAATTTTAAACTCCTACTTTTTTTTGGTATCCAACTCCTATATTTTTCCTTTTAAACTCCTATATATTTTTTCTCACTTGCTGTGAGCCCTGAAGAGAATATTTATTAGTTTAGCCATTCATTTTTGTAATGTTGTAGAAATCACAGGCATTCCAAGGCAAAACTTTGTTCTGCATGATACACAACCACATTTCCTTTAACCTCTGCCCATACCTACACCTACTTGGCGACCAGGACAGATTTAAACGCTTATGTTTATGTCCGACATCAAGCTAATTTTGTTAATTTTATACCAGACACCAAGTTTTCACGTCTAACACCAAAAATGCTAATGTTTCCAGTTTGTTTAAGATTAAAAGGTGCACCAATAAATTTCTACAACATGTGATGAGGAAATACGAAGTCATAAGTGGTAGCCTTACATTTGATATATGGCTCCTGGGCAAGGAAGGAGACATAACTCAAAAAAGCAGAATTTGAGAAAATCAAGGTTTCAAGCAATGGTAGAATTTCAAGATTTTGTCCCAAATATAACAATACACCTAAAAACATTATGATGTGATGTTTATTGGTTAGTTTTTCTTGTCTAAGTTAATGAATACTTAAATTTGTCCTTGAAATTACAAAAATTTTGTTTTCAGTATTAGTAATGTTTTTATGCTACTATGCACTAGAGATGAGTTCGGGCTCATTTTTGAGAGCCTGGGTCCAACCGAGCCCAAAGGAAACTTTCTTGTATCAAAAACCGAACCTTCTACAATCTGACATGATCTCTCTCTGCTAATGAAAAATGTAATGTCAAATGTTCTTCATTAACAGAAATTTCTAAATTTCCGCAAAATGCTCCACTTCAAATGCGTTGCTGTATGATATATTGCAATATAGTAATCGCAAAAAAACACTATAAATAAGCGTTAATTTCTTTTCTTTTTTTTGGTTTAATTTTCATATTGATTGAACTGATTTAATGTTTCTTTCATTTTCTCATAGTAGGAAAATGTTTATTTTCTTTGAATTTGTTTGGGGATTGACGATTGAATATCTTTGCTTGAGTTCGAGCCCACTCGAGCCCAAAACCTATTTTTGGTTCTAGAGCCCGCTTCGGGCTCGGGCTGTCGGGCCCGGGCTGGGCCCGTCTCATCTCTACTATGCACCAGGTATGTAAGCTAACTTTCTGCAAGTTTTGTGGCAGGAAAGAGCATTAAATTTAGATTTTAAGTTAGTACCTAGTATGTATTTCTTGAATTTTAAGTTGTTACTTTCCTTACCTGGGTGAGATATATGGTGATAATATCAAGTGCAATATTATACATATCTTTACATATGCACTCAAAACACAAAAAGGAAAATTTTGATTTTATTCCTGAATTTCTGTAATGTGTCCTGATTTTTTTTTTCAAAACCACTGCGAAATCTGCATTTCTTAACAGGGTTGTTTGGTTTAAACCAGGTGTTTTTTTTAATAAGAACCATGTGGTTTTTTACAAAAATATTTTTTTTTTGAAAAACATCATTTCCCCCCCAAATGTTTTCATAAATTTTACATATTATTGTAATGAGTAAAATCTAATTTATGCAAAGTAATTAGGAAAATTTTACTCGTAAATTATGGGAAGAACCAAAGTGGTAGAAGAACCAATAAACATTAATTTTTAAGAGTCTTCATTATTAAAATATGTTAAAAGAGTATTTTCATACTGAGGCTTTTAATTATTTTTTTCTTTTATAAAAACAAAATGTATTCCTAAATGCATTAAACCAGGAGAAATAGGCTTTGTCTTTAATGGAAAACATAATTATTTTCTTAAAACCTACTTGTCCTGTTTCTATAATTGTTGTCACTGATACATTTGGTAAATAAATTACATGATTTGTAGCTTTTTTAATATTTAAACAAAATATGCGTTGATCTTTTGATTTTTAAAGTTCTGTAATGTACATTAGACTTGTGATTCACTTGTAGATACTGCAAAATACTTTTCTATGTTTAAGAATGTGTTATTTTAACATTACTTTTAGTTTTTTATCTATTGTAGATAGCTATGATTATGAGGAAATTAATTTAAAAGAATTTATTCTTGGTTATTTGTAGTAGTTAATAATGTGTGAACTATCACAGTAAATTAAATCTTTGATTATTTATACCAAGGCCCATTTATGTTTTTTAATTTTTATAATAGTTGAAGATTTTCAAACAATTTTCTCCTATAGAAATCTTTACATATGAGGAAATGAAATTACAAGATTTTTCTCTTAATTAATTACAAAGAAATTAGGTACAAATATGGATGTTAAACATTTCTTAACAATTAATTGATAAAATATTCATGATTTTCTTAAAATAAAATTATTTTTCTCACTAATTAGTGAAAACACCTAATAAACCTGGTTTAAACCAAAAAATCCTGGTTTAAACCAAAAAAAAAAAAAAAAAAATCTTTTTTACCAACCTTGTTCCTCAACTGTGAGATCTTTCAGCATTTATAATCTAGTTAAATGGATTTCACTAGAGTTATTTAAAAAAGGGAACTTTTTAAAAGTTCCAGAAACCATTATTGATATATTTATCTTAGTGACTGACATGGTTGCTTTTTTGAATTTGGGAAATTCTTCATAAATGTGATGCAATCCTGTAAAATGTTTAATAAAAGTAGGGGAAGCCGGGGTAAAATGGACCACTTTTCTAAATTTCAAGTGTTTACTCTCAAAATTATGATTTTTTGAGTTTGAAAAAAAGCATGTATATTACTTATACAGTAGGCTTTATGTTACATTTAATAAAAAGCAGATATTGTATAAACTTTTTTTAATATATATTTTTTAATACCAAGCGATAAAGTGGACCATCTTACCCCGTGTCCGGGGTAAAGTGGACCATGGCATGGGGTTAAATGGACCGCTAGTAAAAAAAATAAAAATAATTTAGTAATTTTTTCAGCAGTACAAAATATACAGTGTATTATTATTTGTTTAATTATTGCTTTAATTCATACAGATAATATTAACGAATATTAAAATTAGCGAATGATACACCAAATTGTTTTTGTGTAACTGAAAGTCTGCTATTTTCTTGAGGGTCTGGAAGTATCATTACTATGTCTTCAACATTTATAAGTGACTCGTCTACATTCTCAGGGAAAATGAAACCATTTTTGTCAGGTTTCTGTCGCATAAACCTGACGAGAACACAATCATCATCACTTTTGTCTAGTATTAGTCCAACAAAATGAACTACTGTTCTTTTTGTCAGAAATTTTACTAAAATGTATTTGCCAACTTTTAACTCGTTGTCAAAATCGGTATTAAGAGATGAAATAATTTCATCGTCACTAATTTCTGTATCACTATATGTGGACATATTTGCAGAATCACTTGAACTCTCAGATACATAAGTTTTCTTTTTTTTTTGTTGGCTTTCCGCTTTCTCATCTTTTTCCGAAACTAGTATTTTTTCTAAGTCTTTCCTTGCTCTAATTAAAGCAGCGTTTTTTTGTTTCAATTTTTTCTGCTTCCTCTTCAATGCTAATTTTTACAGGTGTATCTGTCAAGATTTTTGATGCGCCTTTCTTTCTTTTATTTGTGGTCTTACGCATACTACCCCCCCGTGTCCGTTTACCTTGTCGTGGTGGGGGGGCTTGCGGTGTGGTGAGTTCGGGGCGAGCTCTTGGGAGGAGTCGTGAACCCCCAGTTGCTCAAACAGAATATCGGCGGGAGGGGATTTTTTTCCCTTCCTTCCCTCATCACACTTACCAAATTCGGACGAAAACCCCTAAGCCAAGGTGTGTCAACCGTGCCGATGGCTGCGTGGTACCGGGGGTAGTCGGTGCTTCAAACGGGAGTCTTCAGGGATAGCAGGCGAACCCTGTCGTACGCAGCCTTACCTCTGTGTAGGGGGGCTACACAGGGGCTAGACCCCACTTTTCCCCCTAGTTCCCAGGTTTATTTATGGATGATAATATAAATAACCCTTCTCCCCCGTGCGGGGAGCGTCAGAACGTATTGTCGAGCACAGCTAAGTTTTTTCTTATTAAACGCAACGATCCAAACCTCAATTTAAGCAAAGTTTCCCCCTTTTTGATAAATAAAGCGCTCACTCATTTAATAGGAGAATATCAATCTGTTAAAAAACTACGCAGCGGTGAACTTCTAGTTGAAATTAAAGATAAAAAACAAATTAAATCTATAATGGCAATCACACAAATTGGTTCATATCTTGTTACAACTTCAGAACATAAAACTCTTAATTTTTCACGGGGAATAATTTCCGAACCTGACCTTCTCTTTACACCCGAGGAGGAAATCTTGGAGGGAATGAAGGATCAAAACGTACATTCAGTCAGAAGGATCACCATCAAACGGAACGGCGAAATAATAAACACCAAACATGTCATTCTGACATTCAATACACCTGTCCTCCCGCAACGTGTTAAAGCCGGCTATCTCTCTTGCCCAGTTCGCCCCTATATTCCAAATCCGCTCCGGTGTTTCAAATGCCAGCGGTTTGGACATTCGAAGTTTGCGTGCCGTGGTACTGACACCTGTGCCAGGTGCGCAGAGCCCGGACACGACAGTAATACATGTAACAAGACCTACAAATGCGCAAACTGCAAAGGGGACCATCCTTCATACTCCAGATCATGCTCAAAATGGCTCACAGAAAAAGAAATTCAGATAATTAAAACAACACAAAAAATATCTTATCCAGATGCAAGAAAACTAGTTGAATCCCGCACACCAACAACAGGTGTTTCATATGCTTCAGCCGTTAAGAAGGTACTGAAGTCTGTATGCACACAAACAGATACCCAAACAGATGCTTCTACTAATGCCAAAACTGTAAACACAACCAAATCAAATAAACAAAATTATAGCCCCAAATCTTCTTTTAAGGAAACTAATCAAAATCAACAACA
Source organism: Uloborus diversus (assembly GCF_026930045.1). Classification (NCBI taxonomy): domain Eukaryota; kingdom Metazoa; phylum Arthropoda; class Arachnida; order Araneae; family Uloboridae; genus Uloborus; species Uloborus diversus. The sequence continues at coordinate 103,990,563 of NC_072739.1, forward strand.
AATACAAAAAACAAATACTGTATCTGTTACTGTTAATGAAAAGAAACCACTCACACAGAATTTGAAAAAACTTAGTGAAAAAAAGAAAAATATTCAAACGCGCGCAAAAATCGGGGTAGCCTCTAAACAGAGACCCCCAAAACTTTATAATTTTAAAAAAGAGGACTTTTTACTCTCTAGTAAGAAAGTAAAATTAACCAAGTCCCAAATTGAAAAATTCCAACAACCTCCTCCCCAGGAGGAGGACGAGGATGTAGATTTTGAAGATCTTCCGCCATCCGACGATGAAGGGTGGACGGACCATCCTCCTTCATGAGCTGCTTTTTCTTCTTCTGGCCGTTTCTCCTACCTTTTCTCTTCATGGCCCTGAGCATCCTTTCTTGGAATTGTCAGAGTTACTCGCATAATGTCACAGACATCAAAGATCTTGTCGAATATCACCAACCGGCCATATTCTGTCTGCAAGAAACTTTTCTGTCCCCTGCTGATAGACCGAGGTTGAAAGGTTTTGACATATACCGCAAGGACTGCTTGTCAGGAGACCGTCGTTGTGGAGGAGTGGCATTGCTGATCAACAATGATTATGCATCTAGCCAACTCAATATCAACACATCCCTGCAAGCAGTAGCTGCGCGCGTTCACCTTCACTCGCTGTTCACAGTTTGTTCTGTGTATATCCCACCTTCTTATGACTTAAGAAGCGTGGAGTTGCAGACACTGGTTGATCAACTTCCTCCCCCATTTGTCATCTTGGGGGATTTCAATGGCCATAATCCTCTCTGGGGGAGTCCAGACTCCAACAGTAGAGGTTTAACAATAGAAAATTTTATTGAAGACAATGATCTTTGCATCCTTAATAACGGTGAAAACACTTATTTTCATCTTTCTACCCAATCTTACCATGCCATCGATCTCGTAATATGCTCACCTTCTTTTCTGCCACGTTGGGATTTTCAGGTGGAGGGTGGTCTCTACTCCAGTGGCCACTTTCCGATCAGGATAACCTCTACTGGACGCTGCGGCCATCAGCAGCATCAGCAAGCTCGACTTCGCATTGATCGAGCTGATTGGGCAGCATTTACCCAGTTGGCAGAAATTAAATCAGAAGACGTAACTGATATTGATATCGATGTAGCGGTAAAGCGAGTAACCGACATTATCCTAAACGCAGCTAACGCTGCCATACCAAAAACCACTAAAGGCAGGATCAAGTTTCCTAAGCCTTGGTGGAACCTCTATTGTCAGGAGGCTCATAAGAAGCAAAAAAAGGCATGGAATACGTTTCGTCGTTATCCAACCACACAAAATCTCGTGGCACTTAAACGAGCTCGTGCTGAAGCTCGAAGGATTCGACGGAAGAGCCAGCGGGACTCGTGGCAGACCTATGTCAGCACAATCACGACGTCCACCCCATCAAAGACCGTATGGGGTAAAATAAAAAAAATCGTTGGCAACTACAATATATCTTGTGCACCCATTCTGGAGAATAACGGTCGTATTTTATCCGATCACAAAGAGGTGGCTGACTGCATGGGGACTTATTTGGCAGAAGTCTCCAGTGCAAATAACTATTGCTCAAAATTTTTAACCATCAAATCACGCAAAGAACAAAAAGTTCTAGATTTTAATTCAAACATTTTTAATCAATACAACACAAAATTCACCCTTCAAGAGCTGAATGCTGCCTTACAAAAATCAAAAAACACATCACCAGGTCCAGACGAAATTCACAACAGTATGTTAAAACATCTAAGCAGGTCCTCTTTAGAACATATTCTGCATCTTTTCAATAGAATTTATTCGGAACACAGATTCCCAAAATCCTGGTGTCAAGCAACAGTAATTCCTATCCTTAAGCCCAATAAACCATCTGAAAAACCTGAGAGCTATAGACCTATAGCTCTCACTAGCTGCCTATGTAAAATAATGGAACGGATGGTCAACTCCAGGCTGATATACATTCTGGAGTCGCATCATCTGCTATCTCCATATCAAAGTGGATTCAGGCGTGGTAGATGCACAATAGACAACCTATTGCTTCTCGAAACATCAATAAGAGAAGCATTTCTCAAACGAAGACATCTCGTGAGCGTATTTTTTGACATTGAAAAAGCATATGACCGTACCTGGAGATATGGGATCCTCAAAACCCTTCACAAATATGGGTTACGAGGTAATCTACCCATCTTTCTCTCTAATTTTCTAAGAGACCGAATTTTTCGCGTACGTGTCAAGTCTGTTCTTTCAAATGCATTTATTCAAGAAGGAGTTCCCCAGGGAAGCGTACTAAGCGTAACTCTTTTTGTAATTGCAATCAACAGCTTAATCGAACAACTGCCTCCCGCTGTCAAAGGTACCATGTTCGTTGATGACTTTCAAATATCTTTCTCTTCATCGAGCATGAGTATCATTGAAAGGCAACTTCAAATGGCTATTAATAAAGTAACACAATGGGCGGAGGAAAATGGCTTTACTTTCTCTGTTCAAAAAACTTTCTGTATCCACTTCTGCCGTAAAAGAGGTCTTCATCCTGATCCAACACTTCTCCTTAACAATCAACCAATAGCTGTAAAAGATCAAGGAAAATTCCTCGGTCTTATACTTGATAACAAACTCAAATTTATACCGCATATACAAGAGTTAAAAAAGAAATGTTTACTAAAATTAAATATCCTTAAAGTCTTATCGAACACTTCCTGGGGTGCTGATACAGAGTCTCTCTTAAGAATCTACAGGGCTCTAATACGCTCAAAACTTGATTATGGATGCCAAATTTATGGCTCCACGGCAAAAAGCTATCTGAAAGTTCTAGATCCAATCCACAATCAGGCACTGCGCATCTGCACAGGAGCTTTCCGAACCTCACCTATTAACAGTCTTCATATTCTTGCTCATGAACAATCTTTAAACAATAGACGCCTCAAACTTTCATTGAACTTCTACTTCAAAATAAAACCTTATACTGATCACCCTTTACACCTTCATATTTTTAATCCATCTAATGTTATCTTATTTCTTCATCGTCCTTCTGCAACCCCAACATTCGGGATCCGAATGCGCCGGGTGCTTTCAGATTTGCAACTCTCAGATTTTAATACTCTCAATACAATAAAACTGATTGAACCATGGTGTGAAGTAGTTCCATCTACCATCAATGACCTCGCTAAATTCTCTAAAGAGACTACCTCCAATACAGCCTACCAACAAATATTTTATGATACAAAATGCAAATATTCTGATTATCATGACATTTTCACTGACGGATCAAAAGCAAACGATCACGTCGGCTTTGCTGCAATAATAAATGGTCAAGTTACCGCTGAACAATCACACCCATCTTGCTCTGTTTTTACAGCAGAAATAAAAGCCATATTGATATCTCTACAATCAATAACCCAATCCGCTCACAAAAAGTGGGTGATATACACTGACTCAAGGAGTTCAGTGGAAGCAATCACCCACTGCAACAATAACAGCCATCCCATAGTCATTCAGTCTTATCATTTGTACAAAAGTCTTACACAAAATAATTTTCATGTACTCTTTTGCTGGATCCCTGGTCACGTAGGCATTGCCGGCAATGAAGCCGCTGATTCAGCTGCCAAAGACGCAAATATCCTAGTTGATGACAGTGTCCCTTTAGTTGACATTAAAAACGCAATATCTGAATGTCTTAACACGCATTGGCAACGGACCTGGAATCTCGAAACACAAAACAAATTACATTCGATCCAGCCATCGACTAAAGGTTTCAAATCATTACAACTTACCAGGAGAGAACAAGTTTCGTTAACTCGTCTTCGCATCGGCCATACCAGGTTCACCCATAAATACCTCTTATGCCCAGAACCAGCTCCGATTTGTATTAGATGTAAAGTCAACCAGACAGTGTTGCATATCTTATGCAACTGCCCAAATTTTAACCAAATACGTTTTAAATATTTTAATATATTTAATCCATCTCTGAAAGAGTTGCTGGGGGACCCACCCCATCCCAATATATACTCCTTCCTCCGGGAGATTGGCTTCTCCTTTTTAATTTAGTGGTTGTGCCGTCAAAATGTAATTTTATCCGTTTTTCTTGTTACTGAAGGTTCTTTGACAACCTACTGTTTCAAACCCTTTCATAAAGTTTTTAATGTTTACAGGTTTTTTATTACTTGTTTTAAACTACTGTTGTTTATACCTTTCTCTCCAAAACATTTTTACTTTTATCATACCCTGATTTTTTATTTATGTATAAATTTTAAACTAAAAAATCGTTTGGCGCAGTATAGCCCTCAAGGGCTCTTGCGCCATTAAAAATAAGTAAACCAAACTTACGCATACTAGCTTTTGGCAAGGGGCGAAATTCAAACGGTGATATTATGTCTTGCTGACGATTTTCACTTACAAATTGTGGGGATGTATGTTGCTGATCAGCTGTGCTTGTGCTCGGTTGATCGATTTCACTTATTAGAGCCATTTCCAGTGCTGGTTGATCAGTCACGTATGCTGCGAGAAATTCAACATCATCAAATACATTTTCATTTAGTGGCCATATGCCTGTCACTTTAAAGCCTGATTGAATGTTTTTGATGGTAAGGGCCTGGGGATATGCTGTGCCAACAATCGATGAAATATCATAAATTGTCATTGGCTTTCCAGGATGACACAACATCCATGACTCACAAGCACTGTTATAGAATTTTTTAAAAGGGCGAAATACAGTTCGATCTAATGGTTGCATTTTGTGGCTTGTATGCGGATGAAGCGTCAGCATATGAATGCCATGTTTTTTGGCGAGATCAAGGACAGGAATGGATATGTGGCTTTCGTGATTGTCTAATAGCAGTAATGTGGGTCTTTCTTTGACACACTTGGCATATTTTATAAAATGCTGCCTGTATAAAAAGAAAGTGTCAACGTTCATCCATCCAGATGGGTTTGCAGAACCTCCTGAACCTTCTGGAGCACCATGGAGCATATATTCTTTAAAATTAACTCTCGGAAATACGAGAAAGGGTGGAATCGCATTTCCTAAAGCATTTATTCCAACACAAAGTGTGACCAGTTGGCCTCGTTCTGCAGAAGTTACGGCCCCAATTTGTTTTACTCCTTTTTCCGCTAAAATTTTTGATGGAATATGGCATGTTGTCACCCAGTTTCATCAATATTATAAATGTCCTGAGACTGAAATTGAAAACGTGAAGAGGTTTTTCAAATTTTCGAAAAAGACAGCAACATTATGCCGATTGAAACTTGTTGCCCTAGATAAACTAGTGGATTCTGGCTGTCTAAGTGAAATTTTAGGGTGTCTTTTTCGAAAACCATATAACCATTCTACTCCTGCGATAGAATTTTTTTTCCACGACTCAGGAACAATCTTGTCATTAAATAATGCAAATTCATATGCTAATCTTCTTGTCATTGTTAGCGAAAGTCCATGGTGAATTCTTGCAGCATCTATTATGTACTTTTCTAACATATCTTCTTCTTCTTTTGAAAATATAAGCTTATGCGTATAATTCGGAGCAAAACTAATAGTTGACTCATTATTGCTATCTAATTCCTCTGACTTATGATTCTTATACTTTTGTATGTAACGCAAAAGAGTTGTTTTTGAAATTCCTGTCTCTTTGCAGACCGAACGAATGGATTTTTTTTCATCCAGAACACTTTTTACTGCCTGCTTCATATCATCATGTGACACAGTTCCTCTTTTGGTTTTCCTTGGTTTATTTCTTGGCATGGCTAAAATTTAAATAAAAATTAAATTTAAGTATGACTGACATGAATGAACAATGAAAAATAAAATTAATTATAATTTCTACTGTGATAATAAAAATATAATATATTGTAATATGAAAATAATTTAGTACATTTTTTTTCTTTAGTTTATTATACTACATTAATCTGCGACTTGTTCTTATGTGACAATTTCAACTTTCTAAAATTATTTTTATCTCAATTTATCTATAAAATCCATGGATACTAACAATCTATTATTATTTGAAATTAACTATTGAATAATCGTTTGTTATACTTGTACATATATATATATATATATATATATATATATATATATATATATATATATATATATATATATTTATTAACGTATAATTCTCCAATTAAAGTAAAAGGATTAAAAATTGACAGAATGTTTACAAAATTTGAAAAAGAATCTCAAATAAAATGTTTGTTTATTTTCCTTTGAATTATGTATTCAGGATTAATTTTAAAATTTGAAAGTATAATGCAAAGTTAGCACTTCAGAAGTGTAGTAACACGAATCATTAATTAAAATTACTCATTAAAAATTAAATAAATTATTGATTCTTAATTCTATATATACTACTATCAAGAAAAACACATAGGATATAGAACTGAGGTAAAATGGACCATGGTCCATTTTACCCCAGTGCCTGGTGGTCCATTTTACCCCATGTGGATTTCTCATGAAAAATGCAAAAAAAAGTAACAAATTTTATATTAAATTATTTTAATTACATTAAATGTACTAAAATATAATCTTACCTTTTTATTGCACAAAGTAATATCTTCCAAATCACAATTCTTGAATGATGAAAAAAGAAAATGTTTCAATGAAAAAAGTTACTTTTGACTACCACAAATCAATTTTCTGGAACAAAATGGCTAAATTGTCAGTTAAACACACTGTTGTAAGCTTATTTTCAACACTTCAGTGCTGCCATCTATGTATAAAAATGTGAAACATTTAAAAACATAAATAAATTAAGAAATGGGGGGTGGTCCATTTGACCCCGTGGTCCATTTTACCCCATCCTCCCCTATTCATTTTGTTAAATGCAGGGAAATGACCAGGTACAATGTTTATTATGATTCATACCTGCTTAATTTTTTGGTAAAATATGTGGTTTCTTAGTAAAGTAAGTAAACTTGCGACTTTCTGCTGTTTTCAGAGATTGCAATGTATGAACGAAGCTGTACTGTGAAATGCTGGTTCACACTCTTCGTTTAAGAATTTGTAGCTGATTAGTTGGCTGCCTCTGCTGAGTTACCCCTCTTTAAATTGCTCCCCGATTATGTATCTGTTTCGTTCGCCTAGTATTTTTGATTTGTTGCTTTGTCTCAAAAGTTATAGTGCTTAATTCATATCTGCTGGAGCATTCCAGCATAAGGAATGTGACACTTAGACATTTTTTTATGCATTTGTAGTTTTGATTTTAAAACAGCTGTTTTGAAAAAAAAATGATTGGCATTGTCAATCATGTCTTAAGACATAATTAAAAAAAGATTTTCTGTTGCTTAAATACAGAGGTCTCGATTTTAAATTTTGCTTGACATGTGTGACCATTTTTGCATACGTTTTTACTGTGTTGTAAAGTTCTGTGCAATGCTTTTATGAATTATTTTTAGAGTTGGTGAAAGCAAAACTTATTAACATTAAGTAATATATGTATGAATTAAAATAAAAAATTTAAGGAATACGAACAAGCAGTACTCGGCCTGTTTTCTTGGGTGGAGAAAGTGCTAGTGACCTCATAGATTTACGTAGAGCCTTTCTTACAGACTAAAATTTTTTATATGGCTTTTCAGTATTTTTTAATGTTGTGTCACATCTTATAGATAACTCCAGATGATTTTATATTGCTTACTTCTGTAAGATAATAGATCTTCTTTAAGATCTATTATCTTAACATCTTCTTTAAGATCTTCTTAAGATCTTAATCTTCTTTAAGATATAAGGTACCGGGGGTAGTTGGTGCCTCAAACGGTTGACGTCAGGGATAGCAGGCGAACCCTGGTGTAAAAGCCGTACCCCTGTGCAGGGGGCTGCACATGGGCTAGACCCCAGTTTTTCCCCTCAATTCCCAGGTTAATTTATGGATAATAACATAAAAAATACCTCTCCCCCTTGTGGGGAGCGTCAGAATGAATAGTATACCTCCGCAAAAGTTTTTGTTATCGAAAGAAGTGAAAACCTCACATTTACTGCTGTATTTCCTTTTCCAATCAACAAAGCTCTTATAAATCTAATCGGCGAATTTAAATCAGTAAAACAAAACACAACACGAACAGGCGAGCTTTTGGTAGAAATAAAAGATAATAAACAAGTTCAACTCATACTAGCTATTAAACAATTAGGTCCTAATCTTTGCACAGTTACAGCCCACTATACATTAAACTTTTCTCGGGGAGTAATTTCAGAGCTAGACCTTCTATTCACACCAGAGAAGGAAATTCTAGATGAAATGAAGTACCAACACGTAAGTGGAGTGAAGAGGATTACTATTAAACGCAATGGCGTAATGCAGAATACAAAACATGTCATTCTGACCTTTAGTACGCCTATCCTCCCTTCACGTGTCAAAGCTGGATATCTCTCATGCCCTGTTAGACCTTATATTCCAAACCCGCTACGGTGTTTTAAGTGCCAGCGCTTTGGGCTTTCCAAGCTATCATGCCGTATGACAGAAACTTGTGCCAGATGTGCTGAGGCCGGCCACGATAGCAATGAATGCTCAAAGGAATTCAAATGTGTCAACTGCAAAGGAGATCACCCGTCCTACTCTAGAAAATGCTCTAAATGGCTCTCTGAAAAAGAAATACAGGTAAGTAAAATTACTCAGAATATATCATACCCAGATGCACAAAAAATAGTTCAGTCTCGTACACCTCTATCTGGACTTTCATATGCTGCAGCAGTAAGAAAACTACTCAATTCCACCGATACACAAACAGATCCTCAAATCATTACAATAACCAGCACTAAATCAACTAACTCTCCTAAATCAAAAAATAAACAGTTCAATACTCCTAAGCCTCCACAAAAAAATAGTAATGAAATTAAAGTACAAAGTACACAAATCCCGAGTACAAGTTACTCAACTAAATTAATTTCGAACAAACCAACTGATCAAAAGAAAAAAAAAACTGTAGAAAAAAAGAAAATTATTCAAACGCGCGCAAAAATTAGGGTAGCCTCTAAATAGAGGCCCAAAAATTTTATAATTTAAAAAAAGAGGACTTTTTACTTTTTAGTAAGAATGTAAAATTAACCAAGTCCCAAACTGAAAAGCTCACACAACCTCCTCCCCAAGAGGAGGACGAGGATGTCGATTTTGAAGACCTTCCGCCATCCAAAGATGAAGGGTGGACGGACCATCCTCCTTCATGAACTGCTCCCTCTCCTTCCGGCCGTTTCTTCCTTTTTTCTCCATGGCCTTGAACATTCTCTCTTGGAATTGTCAGAGTTACTCGCATAATGTCACGGACGTCAAAGATATTGTCGAATATCATCAACCGGCCATATTTTGTCTGCAAGAAACATTCCTATCGCCCGTTGATAAACCGAGGTTGAAAGGTTTTGACATATACCGCAAGGACTGCTTGTCAGGTGACCGTCGTTGTGGAGGAGTGGCACTGCTAATCTCTAATGATTATGCATCTAACCAGCTCACCCCCCCGTGTCCGTTTACCTTGTCGTGGTGGGGGGGGGGGGCTTGCGGTGTGGTGAGTTCGGGGCGAGCTCTTGGGAGGAGTAGTGAACCCCCAGTTGCTCAAACAGAATATCGGCGGGAGGGGATTTTTTTCCCTTCCTTCCCTCATCACACTTACCAAATGCGGACGAAAACCCCTAAGCCAAGGTGTGTCAACCGTGCCTATGGCTGCGTGGTACCGGGGGTAGTCGGTGCCTCAAACGGGAGGCTTCAGGGATAGCAGGCGAACCCTGTCGTACGCAGCCTTACCTCTGTGTAGGGGGGCTACACAGGGGCTAGACCCCACTTTTCCCCCTAGTTCTCTGGTTTTTTTATGGATATAAACACAAAGAACACTTCTCCCCCTTGTGGGGAGCGTCAGACTGAATCGCTTACATCTGCAAAATTCTTTATTATCAAAAGGAACGAAAATCTAACATTCACCGCTGTATCCCCATTCTTAATTAACAAGGCATTAATAAATCTTATCGGCGAGTTCCAATCAGTAAAAAAGCTACGCACTGGCGAACTATTAGTTGAAATCAAACATCCTAAACAAGTTCAACCTATTCTAGCTATCAAACAACTAGGCTCATATCTATGTACAGTTACAGCTCACTCAACTCTTAACTTTTCTCGGGGAGTTATTTCAGAGCCAGACCTTCTATTTACATCAGAGAAGGAAATTCTAGAAGAAATGAAAGACCAACACGTAAGTGGAGTGAAGAGGATCACTATTAAACGCAATGGCGAAATGCAGAATACTAAACATATTATTCTGACTTTTAGTACGCCTATCCTCCCTTCACGTGTCAAAGCTGGTTATCTCTCCTGCCCTGTTAGACCATATATTCCTAACCCGCTACGGTGCTTTAAGTGCCAGCGCTTTGGGCATTCCAGACTGTCATGCCGTAGTGCAGAAACTTGTGCCAGGTGCGCTGATCCCGGCCACGACAGCAATGAATGCAAAAAGGAATATAAATGTGTCAACTGCAAAGGAGATCACCCGTCCTACTCTAGAAAATGTCCAAACTGGCTCTCCGAAAAGGAAATACAAGTAATCAAAACCACTCAGAACATATCATATCCAGATGCCAGAAAAATTGTTCAGTCTCGTACGCCTTCAGCCGGACTTTCATATGCTGCAGCAGTTAGAAAAGTATTCAATTCTACCAGCACACAAACAGATCCTCAAATTATTAATACAATAACCAGCACTAAATCAACTAACTCTCCTAAATCAAAAAATAAACAACTCAATACCCCTAAGCCTCCACAAAAAAATAGTAACGAAACTAAAATATTAAGTACACAAATCCCGAGTTCAAGTTACCCATCTACAATAATTTTAAAAAAACCAACTGATCAAAAACAAAACAAAACTGTGGAAAAAAAGAAAATTATTCAAACGCGCGCAAAAATTGGGGTAGTCTCTAAACAGAGGCCCCCAAAATTTTATAATTTTAAAAAAGAGGACTTTTTACTTTCTAGCAAGAAAGTAAAATTAACAAAGTCCCAAATTGAAAAACTTCAACAACCTTCTCCCCAAGAGGAGGACGAGGATGTCGAATTCGAAGACCTTCCGCCATCCGACGATGAAGGATGGACGGACCATCCTCCTTCATGAGCTGCCCCCTCTTCTTTCGGCCGTTTCTCCTTCCTCTTTTCTCTATGGCCCTGAGCATTCTTTCTTGGAATTGTCAGAGTTACTCGCATAATGTCATGGACATCAAGGATCTTGTCGAATATTACCAACCGGCCATATTTTGTCTGCAAGAAACATTTCTGTCCCCTGCTGATAGACCGAGGTTGAAAGGTTTTGACATGTACCGCAAGGACTGCTTGTCAGGAGACCGTCGTTGTGGAGGAGTGGCATTGCTAATCAACAATGATTATGCATCTAGCCAGCTCAATATCAACACATCCCTGCAAGCAGTAGCTGCGCGCGTTCACCTTCACTCGCTGTTCACAGTTTGTTCTGTATATATCCCACCTTCCTATGACTTAAGAAGCGTGGAGTTGCAGACACTGGTTGATCAACTTCCTCCTCCATTTGTCATCTTGGGGGATTTCAATGGCCATAATCCTCTCTGGGGGAGTCCAGACTTCAACAGTAGAGGTTTAACAATAGAAAATTTTATTGAAGACAATGATCTCTGCATCCTTAATAACGGTGAAAATACTTATTTTCATCTTTCTACCCAATCTTACCATGCCATCGATCTCGTAATATGCTCACCTTCTTTTCTGCCACGTTGGGATTTTCAGGTGCAGAGTGGTCTCTACACCAGTGGCCACTTTCCTATCAAAATAACTTTTACTGGACGCTGCAGCTATCAGCAGCATCAGCAAGGCCGTCTTCGCATTGATCGAGCTGATTGGGCAGCATTTACCCAGTTGGCAGAAATTAAATCAGAAGACGTGACTGATATTGATATTGATGTAGCGGTAAAGCGAGTAACCGACATCATCTTAAACGCAGCTAACGCTGCTATACCAAAAACCACTAAAGGCAGGATCAAGTATCCTAAGCCTTGGTGGAACCTTGATTGTCAGGAGGCTCATAAGAAACAAAAAAAGGCATGGAACACGTTTCGTCGTTATCCAACCACACAAAATCTCGTGGCACTTAAACGAGCTCGTGCTGAAGCTCGAAGGATTCGACGGAAGAGCCAGCGGGACTCGTGGCAGGCCTACGTCAGCACAATCACGACGTCCACCCCATCCAAGACTGTATGGGGTAAAATAAAAAAAATCGTTGGCAACTACAATACATCTTGTGCACCCATTCTGGAGAATAATGGTCGTATTTTATCCGATTACAAAGAGGTGGCTGACTGCATGGGGACTTATTTGACAGAAGTCTCCAGTGCAAATAACTATTCCTCAAAATTTTTAACCATCAAATCACGCAAAGAACAAAAAGTTCTAGATTTTAATTCAAACATTTTTAACCAATACAACACAAAATTCACCCTTCATGAACTAAATACTGCCTTAAAAAAATCAAAAAACACATCACCAGGTCCAGATCAAATTCAAAATAGCATGTTAAAAAATCTAAGCAGGTCTTCATTAGAAAATATTCTGCAGCTTTTTAACAGAATTTATTCTGAACATAGATTCCCAAAATCCTGGAGTGAAGCAATAGTTATCCCTATCCTTAAACCAAATAAACAATCTGATAAACCTGAGAGCTATAGACCTATAGCTCTCACTAGTTGCCTATGTAAAGTCATGGAACGGATGGTAAACGCCAGACTGATGCACATTCTGGAGTCACACCATCTCATATCCTCATATCAAAGTGGGTTTAGGCGTGGCAGATGCACAATAGACAATCTAATGCTTCTCGAAACATCAGTAAGAGAAGCATTTCTCAAACGAAAACATCTTGTCAGCGTATTTTTCGATATTGAAAAAGCATACGACCGTACCTGGAGGTATGGGATCCTCAAAACCCTTCATGAGTACGGGTTGCGAGGTAATTTACCCATCTTTCTCTCCAATTTTCTGAAACATCGTTCTTTTCGTGTACGCGTCAAGTCTGTTCTATCGGATACTTTCATTCAAGAAGAAGGAGTACCCCAGGGAAGTGTACTAAGCGTAACTCTATTCATTATAGCAATCAATAGCTTAATTGACCAATTGCCTCCCGCTGTAAAAGGTACCATATTTGTGGATGATTTTCAAATTTCTTTCTCATCAACAAACATGAGTATCATTGAAAGACAACTTCAAATTGCAATCAATAAAGTAACCCAATGGGCGGAAGAAAATGGCTTCACTTTCTCTGCTCAAAAAACATTCTGTATCCACTTCTGCCGTAAAAGAGGACTTCACCCTGATCCAAATCTTCTCCTCAATAATCAACCAATAGCTGTAAAAGATCAAGGAAAATTCCTTGGTCTCACATTTGATAATAAACTAAAATTTATACCGCATATACAAGATTTAAAAAAGAAATGTTCATTAAAATTAAATATCCTTAAAGTCTTAGCGAACACTTCTTGGGGTGCTGATACAGAGTCTCTGTTAAGAATATACAGGGCTCTGATACGCTCAAAACTTGATTATGGATGTCAAATTTATGGCTCTGCTGCAAAAACCTATCTGAAAAGTCTGGATCCAATACATAATCAGGCACTGTGCATCTGCACAGGAGCATTTCGAACTTCGCCTATCAACAGTCTTTATATCCTTGCACACGAACAATCTCTAAACAATAGACGCCTCAAACTTTCTTTAAATTTTTACTTCAAAACAAAACCCTGCACCAATCACCCACTACATCTCCACATTTTTAATCCATCTAATGTTGCTTTATTTCTACACCGGCCTTCGATGACCCCAACATTTGGGATCCGAATGCGTCTGGTACTCTCAGACCTGCAGCTATCAGATTTCAAAACCGTTAACACAATAAAACTAATTGAACCATGGTGCTAAGTCATACCTTCTATAATCAATGATTTCTCAAAATTCCCAAAACAAACTACCGCTAATACAGTTTATCAACAAGTCTTTCATGAGATCAAAAGCAAATATTCTGGATATAAACACATTTTCACTGACGGATCAAAAGCAAACGAACACGTCGGCTTTTCCACAATAATTAATGATCAAGTTACGGCAGAAAAATTAAACACATCTTGCTCGGTATTTACTGCAGAAATAAAAGCAATATTTTCATCTCTAGAATCAATAGCCCAATCTGTTCATAGAAAGTGGGTGATATTCACTGACTCAAAGAGTTCAGTGGAAGCCATCACTCATTGCGATAATAATAGCCATCCTATAGTCATCCAGTCATATCTTTTATACAAAAACCTTATGCAAAATAATTTTCGTGTTCTTTTTTGTTGGATCCCTGGTCATGTGGGCATTGCAGGCAATGAAGCAGCCGATTCAGCTGCCAGAGCTGCAAGTATCCTGATTGATAATAGTGTCCCTTTCAATGATATTAAAAACGCCATCGTTGTAAGCCTCAACACGTATTGGCAGGGGACTTGGAATTCAGAAATCCAAAATAAACTGCATTCGATCCAGCCCTCCACTAGAGGTTTCGGATTATTAAATATCACCAGGAGAGAGCAAGTCTTATTAGCTCGACTTCGCATTGGACATACCAGATTCACCCACAAATATCTCTTATGTCATGAACCAGCTCCAACATGCATTACATGTGATGTAAATCAGACAGTGTTGCACATTTTATGCAACTGCCCAAATTTTAATCTAATTCGTTATAAATATTTTAATAATTTTAACCCATCTTTGAAGGAGTTGCTGGGAGAGCCACCCCATCGAAATTTGTACTCCTTCCTCCAGGAGATTGGATTCTCCTTTTTAATTTAGTGTTTGTCTGGTCATTATGTGATTTCGTCCTTCCTTTGTTTCTCAAGATATTTTTTCGTCCATTTGGTCTTTATCTTTAAATTGTTTAAATGTTTTTATCGGCTGCACTTTTTTAATATTGACACTTGAAGTTCTATGCTTTATCCTTCAAAATATGCTTCTATTTACTATATTCTTTAATAAAAAAATAAATAGCATATAATAAAATATCGTTTGGCGCAGTATAGCCCTCAAGGGCTCTTGCGCCATAAAAACCAACTCAACCAACCAAGGCGTGTCAACCGTGCCGATGGCTGCGTGGTACCGGGGGTAGTCGGTGCCTCAAACGGGAGACTTAAGGGATAGCAGGCGAACCCTGTCGTACGCAGCCTTACCTCTGTGTGGGGGGCTACACAGGGGCTAGACCCCATCTTTTCCCCCTAGTTCTCTGGTTCGTTTATGGATGAAAACTCAAAGAACACTTCTCCCCCTTGTGGGGAGCGTCAGAAAGACTCGTTCAGCTCTGCAAAATTTTTTATAATCAAAAGAAATGAAAACCTAACATTTACTGCTGTCTCCCCATTCTTAATTAACAAAGCTTTAATAAATCTCATCGGTGAGTTCCAATCGGTTAAAAAATTACGTACAGGCGAATTATTAGTCGAAATAAAGCATCCTAAACAAGTTCATCCTATTCTTGCAATCAAACAACTAGGTCCATACCTTTGTACAGTTTCAGCACACTCAACATTAAACTTTTCTCGGGGAATCATTTCGGAGCCAGACCTTCTATTTACATCAGAGAAGGAAATTCTAGAGGAAATGCAAGATCAACACGTAAGTGGAGTGAAGAGGATAACTATCAAACGCAACGGCGAAATGCAGAATACGAAGCACATCATTCTGACTTTTAATACGCCTATCCTCCCTTCACGTGTCAAAGCTGGTTATCTCTCTTGTCCAGTGAGACCTTACATCCCAAATCCACTACGATGTTTTAATTGCCAGCGTTTTGGACATTCCAAGCTGTCATGCCGTGGTACAGGAACCTGTGCCAGATGTGCTGAGCCCGGCCACGACAGCAATGAATGCTCAAAGGAATTTAAATGCGTCATCAAAACCATTCAAAAAATATCATATCCAGACGCGAGAAAAATTGTCCAATCTCGTACACCTACAACTGGACTTTCATATTCTGCTGCTGTAAAAAAAGTATTCAACTCCATAAGCACACAAACTGAACCTCCAGTAAACAAAGTAAACAGCAATAAAATACCGAACTCACCTAATGCTATAACTGTAAACACAACCAAATCAAATAAACAAAATAATAGCCCCAAATCTTCTTTTCAGAAAACTAATCAAAATCAACAGCAAATAAAAAAAACAGATAATGTATCTGTTATTGTTAATCAAAACAAACCATCCAGTCAGAACTCGAAAAAACTAATTGAAAAAAAGAAACTTTTACAAACGCGCACAAAAATCGGGGTAGCCTCTAAACAGAGGCCCCCAAAATTTTATAACTTTAGAAAGGAGGACTTTTTGCTTTCTAGCAAGAAAGTAAAATTGACCAAATCACACATAGAAACACTCCAACAACCTCCTCCCCAGGAGGAGGACGAGGATGTTGACTTTGAAGATCTTCCGCCATCCGACGATGAAGGGTGGACGGAACATCCTCCCTCATGAGCTGCTCCCTCTCTTTCCGGCCGTTTCTCCTTCCTTTTTTCTCCATGGCCCTGAGCATTCTCTCTTGGAATTGTCAGAGTTACTCGCATAATGTCACAGACATCAAAGATCTTGTCGAATACCACCAACCGGCCATATTTTGTCTGCAAGAAACATTTCTGTCCCCTGCTGATAGACCGAGGTTGAAATGTTTTGACATATACCGCAAGGACTGCTTGTCAGGTGACCGTCGTTGTGGAGGAGTGGCATTGCTAATCGCTAATGATTATGCATCCAGCCAGCTCAATATCAACACATCCTGCAAGCAGTAGCTGCGCGCGTTCACCTTCACTCGCTGTTTACAATCTGTTCTATATATATTCCACCTTCTTACGATTTGAGAGGCGTGGAACTGCAAACACTTGTAGATCAACTTCCTCCCCCATTTGTCCTCTTGGGGGATTTTAATGGCCATAATCCTCTCTGGGGAAGCCCAGCCTCCAACAGCAGAGGTTTAATTATTGAAAACTTGATTGAAGACAATGATCTATGTGTTCTTAACGACGGTGAAAATACCTATTTCCACCTTCCTACACAAACCTACCATGCCATCGATCTTGTAATATCCTCACCTTCCTTTCTGCCACTTTGGGATTTCCAGGTGCAGGGTGGTCTCTACACCAGTGGCCACTTTCCAATCAAAATAACTTATACTGGACGCTGCAGCTACCAGCAGCATCAGCAAGCTCGATTTCGCATTGATCGAGCTGATTGGACAGCATTTACCCAGTTGGCAGAAATTAAATCAGAAGACGTGACTGATATTGATATCGATGTAGCGGTAAAGCGAGTAACCGACATCATCTTAAACGCAGCTAACGCTGCTATACCAAAAACCACTAAAGGCAGGATCAAGTTTCCTAAGCCTTGGTGGAACCTTGATTGTCAGGAGGCTCATAAGAAACAAAAAAAGGCATGGAGCACGTTTCGTCGTTATCCAACCACACAAAATCTTGTTGCACTTAAACGAGCTCGTGCTGAAGCTCGAAGGATTCGACGGAAGAGCCAGCGGGACTCGTGGCAGACCTATGTCAGCACAATCACGACGTCCACCCCATCAAAGACCGTATGGGGTAAAATAAAAAAAAATCGTTGGCAACTACAATACATCTTGTGCACCCATTCTGGAGAATAATGGTCGTATTTTATCCGATTACAAAGAGGTGGCTGACTGCATGGGGACTTATCTGGCAGAAGTCTCCAGTGCAAATAACTACTGCACAAAATTTTTAACTATCAAATCATGCAAGGAACAAAGAGTTCTGAATTTTAATTCAAACATTTTTAATCAATATAACACAAAATTCACCTTTCAAGAACTAAATATTGCTTTGCAAAACTCAAAAAACACATCACCAGGCCCAGATGAAATTCACAATAGCATGTTAAAAAACTTAAGCAGGTCCTCATTAGAAAATATTTTGCAACTTTTTAATAGAATTTATTCTGAACACAAATTCCCAAAATTCTGGAGTCAAGCAATAGTAATTCCTATCCTTAAGCCAAACAAACAACCTGAAAAACCTGAGAGCTATAGACCTATAGCTCTCACAAGCTGCGTATGTAAATTAATGGAGCGGATGGTCAACGCCAGGCTGATGTACATTCTGGCGTCGCACCATCTGCTATCTTCATATCAAAGTGGATTCAGGCAGGGCAGATGCACAACAGACAACCTATTGCTTCTCGAAACATCTGTAAGAGAAGCATTTCTCAAGCGAAAACATTTTGTGAGCGTATTTTTCGATATTGAAAAAGCATATGACCGTACCTGGAGATATGGGATCCTCAAAACCCTGCATGAGTATGGGTTGCGAGGTAACCTTCCCATCTTTCTCTCCAATTTTCTGAAACATCGTTCTTTTCGTGTACGTGTCAAGTCTGTTCGGTCGGATACCTTCACTCAAGAAGGAGTACCCCAGGGAAGTGTACTAAGCGTGACTCTATTTATAATAGCAATCAATAGCTTGATTGGTCAATTGCCCCCCGCTGTAAAAGGTACCATGTTCGTTGATGACTTTCAAATATCTTTCTCGTCGTCGAGCGTGAGTATCGTGGAAAGACAACTCCAAATTGCAATCAATAAAGTATCACAATGGGCGGAGGAAAATGGCTCCACTTTCTCTGCTCAAAAGACATTCTGCCTCCATTTTTGCCGAAAAAGAGGTCTTCATCCTGATCCAAATCTTCTTAACAATCAACCAATAGCTGTAAAAGACCAAGGAAAATTTCTTGGTCTAACACTTGATAAAAAACTTAAATTTATACCGCACATACAAGAGCTAAGGAAAAAATGTCAATTGAAATTAAATATACTTAAAGTCTTAGCAAACACTTCTTGGGGTGCTGATACAGAGTCTCTGTCCCCCCCGTGTCCGTTTACCTTGTCGTGGTGGGGGGGGGGGGGCTTGCGGTGTGGTGAGTTCGGGGCGAGCTCTTGGGAGGAGTAGTGAACCCCCAGTTGCTCAAACAGAATATCGGCGGGAGGGGATTTTTTTCCCTTCCTTCCCTCATCACACTTACCAAATGCGGACGAAAACCCCTAAGCCAAGGTGTGTCAACCGTGCCTATGGCTGCGTGGTACCGGGGGTAGTCGGTGCCTCAAACGGTTGACGTCAGGGATAGCAGGCGAACCCTGGTGTGAAAGTTTTACCCTTGTGCAGGGGGGCTACACAGGGGCTAGACCCCACTTTTCCCCCTAGTTCTCTGGTTTTTTTATGGATATAAACACAAAGAACACTTCTCCCCCTTGTGGGGAGCGTCAGACTGAATCGCTTACATCTGCAAAATTCATTATTATCAAAAGGAACGAAAATCTAACATTCACCGCTGTATCCCCATTCTTAATTAACAAGGCATTAATAAATCTTATCAGCGAGTTCCAATCAGTAAAAAAGCTACGCATTGGCGAACTATTAGTTGAAATCAAACATCCTAAACAAGTTCAACCTATTTTAGCTATCAAACAACTAGGCTCATATCTATGTACAGTTACAGCTCACTCAACTCTTAACTTTTCTCGGGGAGTTATTTCAGAGCCAGACCTTCTATTTACATCAGAGAAGGAAATTCTAGAAGAAATGAAAGACCAACACGTAAGTGGAGTGAAGAGGATCACTATTAAACGCAATGGCGAAATGCAGAATACTAAACATATCATTCTGACTTTTAGTACGCCTATCCTCCCTTCACGTGTCAAAGCTGGTTATCTCTCCTGCCCTGTTAGACCATATATTCCTAACCCGCTACGGTGCTTTAAGTGCCAGCGCTTTGGGCATTCCAGACTGTCATGCCGTAGTGCAGAAACTTGTGCCAGGTGCGCTGAGCCCGGCCACGACAGCAATGAATGCAAAAAGGAATATAAATGTGTCAACTGCAAAGGAGATCACCCGTCCTACTCTAGAAAATGTCCAAACTGGCTCTCCGAAAAGGAAATACAAGTAATCAAAACCACTCAGAACATATCATATCCAGATGCCAGAAAAATTGTTCAGTCTCGTACGCCTTCAGCCGGACTTTCATATGCTGCAGCAGTAAGAAAAGTATTCAATTCTACCAGCACACAAACAGATCCTCAAATTATTAATACAATAACCAGCACTAAATCAACTAACTCCCCTAAATCAAAAAATAAACAACTCAATACCCCTAAGCCTCCACAAAAAAATAGTAACGAAACTAAAATATTAAGTACACAAATCCCGAGTTCAAGTTACCCATCTACAATAATCTCAAAAAAACCAACTGATCAAAAACAAAACAAAACTGTGGAAAAAAAGAAAATTATTCAAACGCGCGCAAAAATTGGGGTAGTCTCTAAACAGAGACCCCCAAAATTTTATAATTTTAAAAAAGAGGACTTTTTACTTTCTAGCAAGAAAGTAAAATTAACAAAGTCCCAAACTGAAAAACTTCAACAACCTTCTCCCCAAGAGGAGGACGAGGATGTCGAATTCGAAGACCTTCCGCCATCCGACGATGAAGGATGGACGGACCATCCTCCTTCGTGAGCTTCCTTTAATTCTGGCCGTTTCTCCTTCCTTTTCTCTTGATGGCCTTGAGCATTCTTTCTTGGAATTGTCAGAGTTACTCGCATAATGTCATGGACATCAAAGATCTTGTCGAATATTACCAACCGGCCATATTTTGTCTGCAAGAAACATTTCTGTCCCCTGCTGATAGACCGAGGTTGAAAGGTTTTGACATGTACCGCAAGGACTGCTTGTCAGGCGACCGTCGTTGTGGAGGAGTGGCATTGCTAATCAACAATGATTATGCATCTAGCCAGCTCAATATCAACACATCCCTGCAAGCAGTAGCTGCGCGCGTTCACCTTCACTCGCTGTTCACAGTTTGTTCTGTATATATCCCACCTTCCTATGACTTAAGAAGCGTGGAGTTGCAGACACTGGTTGATCAACTTCCTCCTCCATTTGTCATCTTGGGGGATTTCAATGGCCATAATCCTCTCTGGGGGAGTCCAGACTTCAACAGTAGAGGTTTAACAATAGAAAATTTTATTGAAGACAATGATCTCTGCATCCTTAATAACGGTGAAAACACTTATTTTCATCTTTCTACCCAACCCCCCCGTGTCCGTTTACCTTGTCGTGGTGGGGGGGCTTGCGGTGTGGTGAGTTCGGGGCGAGCTCTTGGGAGGAGTAGTGAACCCCCAGTTGCTCAAACAGAATATCGGCGGGAAGGGACTTTTGTTTCCTTCCTTCCCTCATCACACTTACCAAATTCGGACGAAAACCCCTAAGCCAAGGCGTGTCAACCGTGCCGATGGCTGCGTGGTACCGGGGGTAGTCGGTGCCTCAAACGGGAGACTTCAGGGATAGCAGGCGAACCCTGTCGTACGCAGTCTTACCTCTGTGTAGGGGGGCTACACAGGGGCTAGACCCCACTTTTCCCCCTAGTTCTCTGGTTAATTTATGGATATAAACTCAAAGAACACCTCTCCCCCTTGTGGGGAGCGTCAGACTGTATACTCGAGCTTAGCAAAATTCTTTATCATAAAACGAAGCGACCCAAATTTAAATTTTACAAAAATATCTCCCTTTGTCATCAATAAAGCCTTAAGTCATCAGATAGGTGAATTTCAAACTGTTAAAAAATTACGAAATGGCGAACTTTTAGTCGAAATTAAAGATACCCAACAAGTTTCAAAAATAATGTCAATAAAACAAATTGGATCATACCTAGTCACTGTCTCAGAACATTCAACACTAAATTTTTCACGTGGCATAATTTCTGAACCTGATCTTCTCTATACCTCAGGAAGTGAAATATTACAGGAAATGCAAGACCAACACGTGAGTGGAGTTAAGAGGATCTCCATCAAACGTAACGGCGAGATGGTAAACACAAAACACATTATTTTAACATTCAGTACACCCATCCTCCCGCAACGTATTAAAGCCGGCTATCTTTCTTGTCCAGTTCGCCCCTATATTCCAAATCCGCTCCGGTGTTTCAAATGCCAGCGATTTGGACATTCAAAGCTTTCGTGCCGTGGTACTGAAACCTGTGCCAGGTGTGCAGAGCCCGGTCACGATAGCAATAACTGCTCTAAAACATATAAATGCGTTAACTGTAAAGGGGATCACCCTTCATATTCCAGATCTTGCTCAAAATGGCTATCAGAAAAAGAAATCCAGGTTATTAAAACAACCCAAAAAATTTCTTATCCAGAAGCAAGAAAATTAGTCGACTCTCGCACACCCACAGTAGGAATTTCCTACTCTGCAGCAGTAAAAAAGATCTTAAAATCAGCAAGTACTCAGACAGAAACACAAACTGTTAATAATAACACTTCGCTAAACTCCACAACACAGACAAATAAACAAACCTCTTCCTCTAGCAGTAAAACCAATGTAAGTAAAACACAAACCAAAAAATCCACCAATGCAAATATAAATAACACTGCTGTAGAATCATCTAAGAAAACAGTCCAAAAAAAGAAAATTCTCGCACGCGCAAAACTTGGGGTATCCTCTAAACAGAGACCCCCAAAACATTACAATTTTAAAAAGGAGGACTTCTTGCTTACCAGCAAGAAGGTTAAACTAACAAAATCTCCTCCTCCTCCTCTTCCCTCTGACGAAGAAGTCGAGGACATTGAGTTTGAGGAAACTCCCCCAACCGATGATGAAGGTTGGGTGGAGGATCTTCCTGCCTCTTGATGTGCTTCTCTCTCTTCGGCCGTTTTTCTTTCTCTTTCTTCTTCATGGCCCTGAATATTCTCTCTTGGAACTGTCAGAGTTACTCGCATAATGTCACAGACATCAAAGATCTTGTCGAATATCACCAACCGGCCATATTCTGTTTGCAAGAAACATTTCTGTCCCCTGTTGATAGACCGAGGTTGAAAGGTTTTGACATATACCGCAAGGACTGCTTGTCAGGTGACCGTCGTTGTGGAGGAGTGGCATTGCTAATCGCTAATGATTATGCATCCAGCCAGCTCAATATCAACACATCCCTGGAGGCAGTAGCTGCGCGCGTTCACCTTCACTCGCTGTTTACAATCTGTTCTATATATATTCCACCTTCTTACGACTTGAGAGGCGTGGAATTGCAAACACTCGTAGATCAACTTCCTCCCCCATTTGTCCTCTTGGGGGATTTTAATGGCCATAATCCTCTCTGGGGGAGTTCAGACTCCAACAGCAGAGGTTTAATAATAGAAAACTTTATTGAAGACAACGATCTATGTGTTCTTAACAACGGTGAAAATACCTATTTCCATCTTCCTACGCAAACCTACCATGCAATCGATCTTGCAATATCCTCACCTTCCTTTCTGCCACTTTGGGATTTCCAGGTGCAGGGTGGTCTCTACACCAGTGGCCACTTTCCTATCAAAATAACTTGTTCTGGACGCTGCAGCTATCAGCAGCATGAGCAAGGCCGTCTTC